>NW_028154577.1:0-2500 GCF_965231275.1 Zosterops lateralis
GTTGGGTTTTTTGGGGGTTTTGGGGGTTTTTTTTTGGTTTGGTTTGGTTTGATTTTTTTTTTTTTTTTTTTTTTTTTTTGTTTTGTTTTGTTTTTTTGAGGGGGTTTTTTTGGTTTTTTTTCATTTCCTGGAAGAACGGCTCTCCCACTCACTCGCAACAAGAAAGGTTTCCGGAAGAAAACGAGCTCGGCAAACCCGAGCTGTTTTCTTTTCGCGCCCGGACCGCTCCCGGCCGAGCTGATTGGGCAGGCTGCGCCCTGCCCTCGGCCCGCTCACGCGCCGAACCACCAAAACGGCGCCCCTGCCCCCCCCCCCCCCCCCACCCTGCACCAGAACCTATGGGGGAACAGCGGGGAGGGGCAGCAGGGACGGGCGGCCGAACCCGGCGCGGCTTGCCTCGCCTCGCCCCATCCCCCCACCGACAGGGGCCGTGGCCGGGCGGCCGGCAAGCGGGCGGCCGCTTTCGGGCCGGTTCTTTCACGGTCCGCCGAGGTCTTCGGCCCTCGGCGCGGGGCTAGCGGGCCGCTGGGACCCGAGGCCGCGGCGCCCGGGGCCGGCACGAGGCCGCCGGCCCTCAGCCCGCCTTCACACAGACGGAGACGGACTCCCCCACTCGACACGCTCACATCCCGATGCCGCCCTCTCGGACGGTCCACCCCCCCACTCCGGCCAACAGCGCCACAGACGGGCGCGCGCAGGCACGCGCGCACGCACCCATCCACCCACGCATACTCTCGCATGCCCTCTCTCCCCGCCCCCGCCCCTGCCTCGGCTGTCGCGGCCGCCCATCGACGGTTGAGGGCGCCCTTCCCTCCGCCGTCAGCCTCCCTGGCGCCACCTTCAGCCGTCTTCCACCCCCCTCAGCGGTTGGGGGCGCCCCGCCCTCCACCGTCAGCCTCCCTGGCGCCACTTTCAAACTTTTCCCACCCCCGGCTCTTCTCCCGTCAACGAACGCAGTTGGCCCAGCGACAGCGGGGGCAGGGCGAGGAGCAGGGAAAGGGAGCGAGCGAAGTAAAAATCGAGGCTGGGAGCCGGGCCGCCGTCCGTTCGGGCACGGAGGCGGCGGGAACGCCGCCAGCTCCCGAAGACTCTCCTCTTCCCTCCCGGGGACAAGCCGGGCTACCCGGGGTTTGGCGGGCAGGCGGGAAGGCGAGCCGGGGAGAGCAGGTCTACCCACCGCTTCCCTAGGCAGGGACTAAATCCGGCCGCGGACAGCAGGTCTACCCACCGTTTCCCTAGGCAGGAACCAAGTCCGGGCGTGGAGACCAGGTCTACCCCGGAAGCGAGGCCGGCCGCGGAGAGCAGGTCTACCCACAGCTTCCCTAGGCAGGAACCGAGTCCGGCCGCGGAGACCAGGTCTACCCACCGCTTCCCTAGGCAGGAACCAAGTCCGGCCGTGGAGACCAGGTCTACCCCGGAAGCGAGGCCGGCCGCGGAGACCAGGTCTACCCCGGAAGCGAGGCCGGCCGCGGACAGCAGGTCTACCCACAGCTTCCCTAGGCAGGAACTAAGTCCGGTCGCGGACAGCAGGTCTACCCACAGCCTCCCTAGGCAGGAATCAAGTCCGGCCGCGGAGAGCAGGTCTACCCACCGCTTCCCTAGGCAGGAACTAAAGCCGGCCGCGGAGAGCAGGTCTACCCACCGCTTCCCTAGGCAGGAACTAAGTCCGGCCACGGAGACCAGGTCTACCCCGGAAGCGAGGCCGGCCGCGGAGAGCAGGTCTACCCACAGCTTCCCTAGGCAGGAACTAAGTCCGGCCGCGGACAGCAGGTCTACCCACAGCCTCCCTAGGCAGGAACCGAGTCCGACCGCGGAGAGCAGGTCTACCTCGGGAGCCAGCGGCCAGGAACTGAGTCCGGCCGCGGAGAGCAGGTCTACCCACCGCTTCCCTAGGCAGGAACTAAGTCCGGCCGCGGAGACCAGGTCTACCCCGGGAAGCGAGGCCGGCCGCGGAGACCAGGTCTACCTCAGGAGTCAGCGGCCGGGAACTGAGTCCGGCCGCGGACAGCAGGTCTACCCACCGCCCCCCTAGGCAGGAACTAAATCCGGCCGCGGAGACCAGGTCTACCCCGGAAGCGAGGCCGGCCGCGGAGAGCAGGTCTACCCACTGCTTCCCTAGGCAGGAACTAAATCCGGCCGCGGAGAGCAGGTCTACCAACCGCTTCCCTAGGCAGGAACCAAGTCCGGCCGCGGAGACCAGGTCTACCCCGTAAGCGAGGCCGGCCGCGGAGAGCAGGTCTACCCACCGCTTCTCTAGGCAGGAACCAAGTCCGGCCGCGGAGACCAGGTCTACCTCGGAAGCGAGGCCGGCCGCGGAGAGCAGGTCTACCCACAGCTTCCCTAGGCGGGAACCTAGTCCGGCTGCGGAGACCAGGTCTACCTCGGGAGCCAGCGACCGGGAACCGAGGCCGGCCGCGGAGACCAGGTCTACCCCGGAAGCGAGGCCGGCCGCGGAGAGCAGGTCTACCCACAGCTTCCCTAGGCAGGAACTAAGTCCGGC
>NW_028154577.1:7500-148177 GCF_965231275.1 Zosterops lateralis
CTTTGAGGGACCTCCACCCAGGTGGCGTCTCTTATCACTGATCTGCTTGGCCGTCTTAGATGGTAAGTACTCCATTATAAGCTGGTTGATGTTTTTACTACCAGCAAACCTCACCTCCAGCTGCCTTAGGAGATCCTCCTCCTCCTCAGTCCATACCTTTTTATGGGCCCCTCGTAAAGATGTTACTTTGGAGCGGGAGGCCTCGATCCTTTCCCGATTTCGCACAAGAGGGTGTTTAAACCTCTTGTGCTGGGCCAAACCCACTTTGGTGGCGAAACCGCTCGAGCAGACCTCACAGACCCATTGTCCCAGAGGAACCACCGGCACCCTCCCTTTGCATCGAGGGGCATGACATGCGATACTGTGGTACTTCAGATTTCTCTTCCCACACTTGGAGCACTCAAACATGATCTTACTCTGGCCGTGTGCCCTTTTAAGATGTTCAATTAAACCCAGCATCCTGTTGAACCGGTCAGCGCAGCGCGGACAAGATGGACTTTTGTCGGGAACCGACACCACAGGTGTTTTAGGCGGTGACGGAACCCCGCTGGTTCTCGGCTGAGCCTCTGGTGTTACAGGCTCATCTGATTCTCTTACTTCACACTCAGGCTGTTCTTCCCTTACCACCCTCAAGGGCAAGCTGTCATATGGTTCAGGAAGATTGGCCAAACACTCACTGGCATTGTCCAGATATTCCCTTCTCGATAACACCCAATTGGAGTTATAAAACTCCAATGACACAAGATGGAAACTTTCCTCCCCCAATGCCAGAGGTGCAGATGGAACTTTGGCCTGGACCCTTAGATCTGTAGGGTCTGTCTGAGTGGCCGTGGACACATACCGTAAGACCACACTCTGTACCATTGTCCGACCTTGATGGTGTTAGGTCTTGTCAAAATCAAGTGAAGGTAGTCAAAGCCCACAGTCGGAACCCTCAATCCAACTGTGGACTGTGTCCAACTTTGCCCGTGGACCAGGCTTTGGGCAACAGCGAATAGCTGCGCCAATAATTTATTTTCTGCGATTCGTGAAACTACCGTTGGGTGGCGAATCCAAACGATAGGGAGAGGTACAGAGTACCCCCCACTCACACTGGGGCAAAAGTCAACTCAGCTGCCCTTTACGGGCACCCAGCGGGACCACGAGGAGGTGTGACTTCTGCAGCTTTGCCCAGTTAGTAACTAGCCCTCTCAAGCTGCCTTAAGAGAGTCATAGTTACTCCCGCCAACTGGGGGCGTATGTAGCTGGCTGCCGAGCCCGTGGCTAGACCTGTTCCCCCGCAGCCGGCCTGTCCGGGGCCCTCCAAGTATCAAAAAGGAGACCTTCACTCCAGTGCGGGTAAAGGCAGGGAGTAGCTAGGACTCTCGGTGTGTATTTGATTCATGAACCCCTGGGTAGACCGGCTGTCCGCGCCCTGCCTTGGTTCCCGGGTAGACCGGCTGTCCACGGCCGGACTCCGTACCTGGCCGCTGACGGCTGGGGTAGACCAGGTGTCCGCGCTCGGACTTAGTTCCTGAGGACGGAACCTGCGGGTAGACCTGCTGTCCGCGGCCGGCCTGTCCGGGGCCCTCCAAGTATCAAAAAGGAGACCTTCACTCCAGTGCGGGTAAAGGCAGGGAGTAGCTAGGACTCTCGGTGTGTATTTGATTCATGAACCCCTGGGTAGACCGGCTGTCCGCGCCCTGCCTTGGTTCCCGGGTAGACCGGCTGTCCACGGCCGGACTCCGTACCTGGCCGCTGACGGCTGGGGTAGACCAGGTGTCCGCGCTCGGACTTAGTTCCTGAGGACGGAACCTGCGGGTAGACCTGCTGTCCGCGGCCGGCCTGTTTGGGGCCCTCCACGTATCAAAAAGGAGACCTTCACTCCAGTGCGGGTAAAGGCAGGGTGTAGCTAGGACTCTCTTTAACTGGGGGCGTACGTAGCTGGCTGCCGAGCCCGTGGCTAGACCTGTTCCCCCGCGGCCGGCCTGTCCGGGGCCCTCCAAGTATCAAAAAGGAGACCTTCACTCCAGTGCGGGTAAAGGCAGGGAGTAGCTAGGACTCTCGGTGCGTATTTGATTCATGAACCCCTGGGTAGACCGGCGGTCCGCGCCCTGCCTTGGTTCCTGGGTAGACCGGCTGTCCACGGCCGGACTTGGTACCTGGTCGCTGACGGCTGGGGTAGACCAGGTGTCCGCGCTCGGACTTAGTTCCTGACGACGGAACCTGCGGGTAGACCTGATGTCCGCGGCCGGCCTGTTTGGGGCCCTCCAAGTATCAAAAAGGAGAGCTTCACTCCAGTGCGGGTAAAGGCAGGGAGTAGCTAGGACTCTCGGGGTGTATTTGATTCATGAACCCCTGGGTAGACCGGCGGTCCGCGCCCTGCCTTGGTTCCAGGGTAGACCAGCTGTCCGCGGCCGGACTCGGTACCTGGCTTCTGACGGCTGGGGTAGACCAGGTGTCCGCGCTCGGACTTAGTTCCTGAGGACGGAACCTGCGGGTAGACCTGCTTTCCGCGGCTGGCCTGTCCGGGGCCCTCCAAGTATCAAAAAGAAGACCTTCACTCCAGTGCGGGTAAAGGCAGGGAGTAGCTAGGACTCTCGGTGTGTATTTGATTCATGAACCCCTGGGTAGACCGGCTGTCCGCGCCCTGGCTTGTTTCTTGGGTAGACCGGCTGTCCACGGCCGGACTCCGTACCTGGCCGCTGACGGCTGGGGTAGACCAGGTGTCCGCGCTCGGACTTAGTTCCTGAGGACGGAACCTGCGGGTAGACCTGCTGTCCGCGGCCGGCCTGTCCGGGGCCCTCCAAGTATCAAAAAGGAGACCTTCACTCCAGTTCGGGTAAAGGCAGGGAGTAGCTAGGACTCTCGGTGTGTATTTGATTCATGAACCCCTGGGTAGACCGGCGGTCCGCGCCCTGCCTTGGTTCCCGGGTAGACCAGCTGTCCGCGGCCGGACTCGGTACCTGGCTTCTGACGGCTGGGGTAGACCAGGTGTCCGCGCTCGGACTTAGTTCCTGAGGACGGAACCTGCGGGTAGACCTGCTGTCCGCGGCTGGCCTGTCCGGGGCCCTCCAAGTATCAAAAAGAAGACCTTCACTCCAGTGCGGGTAAAGGCAGGGAGTAGCTAGGACTCTCTTTAACTGGGGGCGTATGTAGCTGGCTGCCGAGCCCGTGGCTAGACCTGTTCCCCCGCAGCCGGCCTGTCCGGGGCCCTCCAAGTATCAAAAAGGAGAGCTTCACTCCAGTGCGGGTAAAGGCAGGGAGTAGCTAGGACTCTCGGTGTGTATTTGATTCATGAACCCCTGGGTAGACCGGCTGTCCGCGCCCTGGCTTGTTTCTTGGGTAGACCGGCTGTCCACGGCCGGACTCCGTACATGGCCGCTGACGGCCGGGGTAGACCAGGTGTCCGCGCTCGGACTTAGTTCCTGAGGACGGAACCTGCGGGTAGACCTGCTGTCCGCGGCCGGCCTGTTTGGGGCCCTCCAAGTATCAAAAAGGAGACCTTCACTCCAGTGCGGGTAAAGGCAGGGAGTAGCTAGGACTCTCGGTGTGTATTTGATTCATGAACCCCTGGGTAGACCGGCTGTCCGCGCCCTGCCTTGGTTCCCGGGTAGACCGGCTGTCCACGGCCGGACTCCGTACCTGGCCGCTGACGGCTGGGGTAGACCAGGTGTCCGCGCTCGGACTTAGTTCCTGAGGACGGAACCTGCGGGTAGACCTGCTGTCCGCGGCCGGCCTGTCCGGGGCCCTCCAAGTATCAAAAAGGAGACCTTCACTCCAGTGCGGGTAAAGGCAGGGAGTAGCTAGGACTCTCGGTGTGTATTTGATTCATGAACCCCTGGGTAGACCGGCTGTCCACGCCCTGCCTTGGTTCTCGGGTAGACCGGCTGTCCACGGCCGGACTCCGTACCTGGCCGCTGACGGCTGGGGTAGACCAGGTGTCCGCGCTCGGACTTAGTTCCTGAGGACGGAACCTGCGGGTAGACCTGCTGTCCGCGGCCGGCCTGTCCGGGGCCCTCCAAGTATCAAAAAGAGACCTTCACTCCAGTGCGGGTAAAGGCAGGGAGTAGCTAGGACTCTCGGTGTGTATTTGATTCATGAACCCCTGGGTAGACCGGCGGTCCGCGCCCTGCCTTGTTTCCTGGGTAGACCGGCTGTCCACGGCCGGACTCCGTACCTGGCCGCTGATGGCTGGGGAAGACCAGGTGTCCGCGCTCGGACTTAGTTCCTGACGACGGAACCTGCGGGTAGACCTGCTGTCCGCGGCCGGCCTGTTTGGGGCCCTCCAAGTATCAAAAAGGAGAGCTTCACTCCAGTGTGGGTAAAGGCAGGGAGTAGCTAGGACTCTCGGTGTGTATTT
The DNA here is from genome assembly GCF_965231275.1 of Zosterops lateralis. Lineage (NCBI taxonomy): Eukaryota > Metazoa > Chordata > Aves > Passeriformes > Zosteropidae > Zosterops > Zosterops lateralis. The sequence goes on from NW_028154577.1 coordinate 11,843, forward strand.
GATTCATGAACCCCTGGGTAGACCGGCGGTCCGCGCCCTGGCTTGTTTCTTGGGTAGACCGGCTGTCCACGGCCGGACTCCGTACCTGGCCGCTGACGGCTGGGGTAGACCAGGTGTCCGCGCTCGGACTTAGTTCCTGAGGACGGAACCTGCGGGTAGACCTGCTGTCCGCGGCCGGCCTGTCCGGGGCCCTCCACGTATCAAAAAGGAGAGCTTCACTCCAGTTCGGGTAAAGGCAGGGAGTAGCTAGGACTCTCGGTGTGTATTTGATTCATGAACCCCTGGGTAGACCGGCGGTCCGCGCCCTGCCTTGGTTCCCGGGTAGACCAGCTGTCCGCGGCCGGACTCGGTACCTGGCTTCTGACGGCTGGGGTAGACCAGGTGTCCGCGCTCGGACTTAGTTCCTGAGGACGGAACCTGCGGGTAGACCTGCTGTCCGCGGCTGGCCTGTCCGGGGCCCTCCAAGTATCAAAAAGAAGACCTTCACTCCAGTGCGGGTAAAGGCAGGGAGTAGCTAGGACTCTCTTTAACTGGGGGCGTATGTAGCTGGCTGCCGAGCCCGTGGCTAGACCTGTTCCCCCGCAGCCGGCCTGTCCGGGGCCCTCCAAGTATCAAAAAGGAGAGCTTCACTCCAGTGCGGGTAAAGGCAGGGAGTAGCTAGGACTCTCGGTGTGTATTTGATTCATGAACCCCTGGGTAGACCGGCTGTCCGCGCCCTGGCTTGTTTCTTGGGTAGACCGGCTGTCTACAGCCGGACTCCGTACCTGGCCGCTGACGGCCGGGGTAGACCAGGTGTCCGCGCTCGGACTTAGTTCCTGAGGACGGAACCTGCGGGTAGACCTGCTGTCCGCGGCCGGCCTGTCCGGGGCCCTCCAAGTATCAAAAAGAGACCTTCACTCCAGTGCGGGTAAAGGCAGGGAGTAGCTAGGACTCTCGGTGTGTATTTGATTCATGAACCCCTGGGTAGACCGGCTGTCCGCGCCCTGGCTTGTTTCTTGGGTAGACCGGCTGTCCACGGCCGGACTCCGTACCTGGCCGCTGACGGCTGGGGTAGACCAGGTGTCCGCGCTCGGACTTAATTCCTGAGGACGGAACCTGCGGGTAGACCTACTGTCCGCTGCCGGCCTGTCCGGGGGCCTCCAAGTATCAAAAAGAGACCTTCACTCCAGTGCGGGTAAAGGCAGGGAGTAGCTAGGACTCTCTTTAACTGGGGGCGTACGTAGCTGGCTGCCGAGCCCGTGGCTAGACCTGTTCCCCCGCGGCCGGCCTGTCCGGGGCCCTCCAAGTATCAAAAAGGAGAGCTTCACTCCAGTTCGGGTAAAGGCAGGGAGTAGCTAGGACTCTCGGTGTGTATTTGATTCATGAACCCCTGGGTAGACCGGCTGTCCGCGCCCTGGCTTGTTTCTTGGGTAGACCGGCTGTCCACGGCCGGACTCCGTACCTGGCCGCTGACGGCCGGGGTAGACCAGGTGTCCGCGCTCGGACTTAGTTCCTGAGGACGGAACCTGCGGGTAGACCTGCTGTCCGCGGCCGGCCTGTCCGGGGCCCTCCAAGTATCAAAAAGAGACCTTCACTCCAGTGCGGGTAAAGGCAGGGAGTAGCTAGGACTCTCGGTGTGTATTTGATTCATGAACCCCTGGGTAGACCGGCTGCCCTCGCCCTGGCTTGGTTCCCGGGTAGACCGGCTGTCCACGGCCGGACTCGGTACCTGGCCGCTGACGGCTGGGGTAGACCAGGTGTCCGCGCTCTGACTTAATTCCTGAGGACGGAACCTGCGGGTAGGCCTACTGTCCGCTGCCGGCCTGTCCGGGGGCCTCCAAGTATCAAAAAGAGACCTTCACTCCAGTGCGGGTAAAGGCAGGGAGTAGCTAGGACTCTCTTTAACTGGGGGCGTACGTAGCTGGCTGCCGAGCCCGTGGCTAGACCTGTTCCCCCGCGGCCGGCCTGTCCGGGGCCCTCCAAGTATCAAAAAGGAGACCTTCACTCCAGTGCGGGTAAAGGCAGGGAGTAGCTAGGACTCTCGGTGTGTATTTGATTCATGAACCCCTGGGTAGACCGGCTGTCCGCGCCCTAGCTTGTTTCTTGGGTAGACCGGCTGTCCACGGCCGGACTCCGTACCTGGCCGCTGACGGCTGGGGTAGACCAGGTGTCCGCGCTCGGACTTAGTTCCTGAGGACGGAACCTGCGGGTAGACCTGCTGTCCGCGGCCGGCCTGTCCGGGGCCCTCCAAGTATCAAAAAGGAGACCTTCACTCCAGTGCGGGTAAAGGCAGGGAGTAGCTAGGACTCTCGGTGTGTATTTGATTCATGAACCCCTGGGTAGACCGGCGGTCCGCGCCCTGGCTTGGTTCCCGGGTAGACCAGCTTTCCGCGGCCGGACTCGGTACCTGGCTTCTGACGGCTGGGGTAGACCAGGTGTCCGCGCTCGGACTTAGTTCCTGAGGACGGAACCTGCGGGTAGACCTGCTGTCCGCGGCTGGCCTGTCCGGGGCCCTCCAAGTATCAAAAAGAAGACCTTCACTCCAGTGCGGGTAAAGGCAGGGAGTAGCTAGGACTCTCTTTAACTGGGGGCGTATGTAGCTGGCTGCCGAGCCCGTGGCTAGACCTGTTCCCCCGCAGCCGGCCTGTCCGGGGCCCTCCAAGTATCAAAAAGAAGACCTTCACTCCAGTTCGGGTAAAGGCAGGGAGTAGCTAGGACTCTCTTTAACTGGGGGCGTATGTAGCTGGCTGCCGAGCCCGTGGCTAGACCTGTTCCCCCGCAGGCAGCCTGTCCGGGGCCCTCCAAGTATCAAAAAGGAGACCTTCACTCAAGTGCGGGTAAAGGCAGGGAGTAGCTAGGACTCTCGGTGTGTATTTGATTCATGAACCCCTGGGTAGACCGGCGGTCCGCGCCCTGGCTTGTTTCTTGGGTAGACCGGCTGTCCACGGCCGGACTCCGTACCTGGCCGCTGACGGCTGGGGTAGACCAGGTGTAATCGCTCGGACTTAGTTCCTGTGGACGGAACCTGCGGGTAGACCTGCTGTCCGCGGCCGGCCTGTCCGGGGCCCTCCAAGTATCAAAAAGAGACCTTCACTCCAGTGCGGGTAAAGGCAGGGAGTAGCTAGGACTCTCGGTGTGTATTTGATTCATGAACCCCTGGGGAGACCGGCGGTCCACGCCCTTCCTTGGTTTCTGGTTAGACCGGCTGTCCACGGCCGGACTCCGTACCTTGCCGCTGACGGCTGGGGTAGACCAGGTGTCCGCGCTCGGACTTAGTTCCTGAGGACGGAACCTGCGGGTAGACCTGATGTCCGCGGCCGGCCTGTTTGGGGCCCTCCAAGTATCAAAAAGGAGACCTTCACTCCAGTGCGGGTAAAGGCAGGGAGTAGCTAGGACTCTCTTTAACTGGGGGCGTATGTAGCTGGCTGCCGAGCCCGTGGCTAGACCTGTTCCCCCGCAGCCGGCCTGTCCGGGGCCCTCCAAGTATCAAAAAGGAGAGCTTCACTCCAGTGCGGGTAAAGGCAGGGAGTAGCTAGGACTCTCGGTGTGTATTTGATTCATGAACCCCTGGGTAGACCGGCTGTCCGCGCCCTGGCTTGTTTCTTGGGTAGACCGGCTGTCCACGGCCGGACTCCGTACCTGGCCGCTGACGGCTGGGGTAGACCAGGTGTCCGCGCTCGGACTTAGTTCCTGAGGACGGAACCTGCGGGTAGACCTGCTGTCCGCGGCCGGCCTGTCCGGGGCCCTCCAAGTATCAAAAAGAGACCTTCACTCCAGTGCGGGTAAAGGCAGGGAGTAGCTAGGACTCTCGGTGTGTATTTGATTCATGAACCCCTGGGTAGACCGGCTGTCCGCGCCCTGGCTTGTTTCTTGGGTAGACCGGCTGTCCACGGCCGGACTCGGTACCTGGCCGCTGACGGCTGGGGTAGACCAGGTGTCCGCGCTCTGACTTAATTCCTGAGGACGGAACCTGCGGGTAGACCTACTGTCCGCTGCCGGCCTGTCCGGGGGCCTCCAAGTATCAAAAAGAGACCTTCACTCCAGTGCGGGAAAAGGCAGGGAGTAGCTAGGACTCTCTTTAACTGGGGGCGTACGTAGCTGGCTGCCGAGCCCGTGGCTAGACCTGTTCCCCCGCGGCCGGCCTGTCCGGGGCCCTCCAAGTATCAAAAAGGAGACCTTCACTCCAGTGCGGGTAAAGGCAGGGAGTAGCTAGGACTCTCGGTGTGTATTTGATTCATGAACCCCTGGGTAGACCTGCTGTCCGCGGCCGGCCTGTCCGGGGCCCTCCAAGTATCAAAAAGGAGACCTTCACTCAAGTGCGGGTAAAGGCAGGGAGTAGCTAGGACTCTCGGTGTGTATTTGATTCATGAACCCCTGGGTAGACCGGCGGTCCGCGCCCTGGCTTGTTTCTTGGGTAGACCGGCTGTCCACGGCCGGACTCCGTACCTGGCCGCTGACGGCTGGGGTAGACCAGGTGTCCGCGCTCGGACTTAGTTCCTGTGGACGGAACCTGCGGGTAGACCTGCTGTCCGCGGCCGGCCTGTCCGGGGCCCTCCAAGTATCAAAAAGAGACCTTCACTCCAGTGCGGGTAAAGGCAGGGAGTAGCTAGGACTCTCGGTGTGTATTTGATTCATGAACCCCTGGGGAGACCGGCGGTCCACGCCCTGCCTTGGTTTCTGGTTAGACCGGCTGTCCACGGCCGGACTCCGTACCTTGCCGCTGACGGCTGGGGTAGACCAGGTGTCCGCGCTCGGACTTAGTTCCTGAGGACGGAACCTGCGGGTAGACCTGATGTCCGCGGCCGGCCTGTTTGGGGCCCTCCAAGTATCAAAAAGGAGACCTTCACTCCAGTGCGGGTAAAGGCAGGGAGTAGCTAGGACTCTCGGTGTGTATTTGATTCATGAACCCCTGGGTAGACCGGCTGTCCGCGCCCTGCCTTGGTTCCCCGGTAGACCGGCTGTCCACGGCCGGACTCGGTACCTGGCCGCTGACGGCTGGGGTAGACCAGGTGTCCGCGCTCTGACTTAATTCCTGAGGACGGAACCTGCGGGTAGACCTACTGTCCGCTGCCGGCCTGTCCGGGGGCCTCCAAGTATCAAAAAGAGACCTTCACTCCAGTGCGGGAAAAGGCAGGGAGTAGCTAGGACTCTCTTTAACTGGGGGCGTACGTAGCTGGCTGCCGAGCCCGTGGCTAGACCTGTTCCCCCGCGGCCGGCCTGTCCGGGGCCCTCCAAGTATCAAAAAGGAGACCTTCACTCCAGTGCGGGTAAAGGCAGGGAGTAGCTAGGACTCTCGGTGTGTATTTGATTCATGAACCCCTGGGTAGACCGGCTATCCGCGCCCTAGCTTGTTTCTTGGGTAGACCGGCTGTCCACGGCCGGACTCCGTACCTGGCCGCTGACGGCTGGGGTAGACCAGGTGTCCGCGCTCGGACTTAGTTCCTGAGGACGGAACCTGCGGGTAGACCTGCTGTCCGCGGCCGGCCTGTCCGGGGCCCTCCAAGTATCAAAAAGGAGACCTTCAATCCAGTGCGGGTAAAGGCAGGGAGTAGCTAGGACTCTCGGTGTGTATTTGATTCATGAACCCCTGGGTAGACCGGCGGTCCGCGCCCTGCCTTGGTTCCCGGGTAGACCAGCTTTCCGCGGCCGGACTCGGTACCTGGCTTCTGACGGCTGGGGTAGACCAGGTGTCCGCGCTCGGACTTAGTTCCTGAGGACGGAACCTGCGGGTAGACCTGCTGTCCGCGGCTGGCCTGTCCGGGGCCCTCCAAGTATCAAAAAGAAGACCTTCACTCCAGTGCGGGTAAAGGCAGGGAGTAGCTAGGACTCTCTTTAACTGGGGGCGTATGTAGCTGGCTGCCGAGCCCGTGGCTAGACCTGTTCCCCCGCAGCCGGCCTGTCCGGGGCCCTCCAAGTATCAAAAAGGAGAGCTTCACTCCAGTGCGGGTAAAGGCAGGGAGTAGCTAGGACTCTCGGTGTGTATTTGATTCATGAACCCCTGGGTAGACCGGCGGTCCGCGCCCTGCCTTGGTTCCTGGGTAGACCGGCTGTCCACGGCCGGACTCCGTACCTGGCCGCTGACGGCTGGGGTAGACCAGGTGTCCGCGCTCGGACTTAGTTCCTGAGGACGGAACCTGCGGGTAGACCTGCTGTCCGCGGCCGGCCTGTCCGGGGCCCTCCAAGTATCAAAAAGAGACCTTCACTCCAGTGCGGGTAAAGGCAGGGAGTAGCTAGGACTCTCGGTGTGTATTTGATTCATGAACCCCTGGGTAGACCGGCTGTCCGCGCCCTGGCTTGTTTCTTGGGTAGACCGGCTGTCCACGGCCGGACTCGGTACCTGGCCGCTGACGGCTGGGGTAGACCAGGTGTCCGCGCTCGGACTTAATTCCTGAGGACGGAACCTGCGGGTAGACCTACTGTCCGCTGCCGGCCTGTCCGGGGGCCTCCAAGTATCAAAAAGAGACCTTCACTCCAGTGCGGGAAAAGGCAGGGAGTAGCTAGGACTCTCTTTAACTGGGGGCGTACGTAGCTGGCTGCCGAGCCCGTGGCTAGACCTGTTCCCCCGCGGCCGGCCTGTCCGGGGCCCTCCAAGTATCAAAAAGGAGACCTTCACTCCAGTGCGGGTAAAGGCAGGGAGTAGCTAGGACTCTCGGTGTGTATTTGATTCATGAACCCCTGGGTAGACCTGCTGTCCGCGGCCGGCCTGTCCGGGGCCCTCCAAGTATCAAAAAGGAGAGCTTCACTCCAGTGCGGGTAAAGGCAGGGAGTAGCTAGGACTCTCGGTGTGTATTTGATTCATGAACCCCTGGGTAGACCGGCTGTCCGCGCCCTAGCTTGTTTCTTGGGTAGACCGGCTGTCCACGGCCGGACTCCGTACCTGGCCGCTGACGGCTGGGGTAGACCAGGTGTCCGCGCTCGGACTTAGTTCCTGAGGACGGAACCTGCGGGTAGACCTGCTGTCCGCGGCCGGCCTGTCCGGGGCCCTCCAAGTATCAAAAAGGAGAGCTTCACTCCAGTGCGGGTAAAGGCAGGGAGTAGCTAGGACTCTCGGTGTGTATTTGATTCATGAACCCCTGGGTAGACCGGCGGTCCGCGCCCTGCCTTGGTTCCCGGGTAGACCAGCTTTCCGCGGCCGGACTCGGTACCTGGCTTCTGACGGCTGGCGTAGACCAGGTGTCCGCGCTCGGACTTAGTTCCTGAGGACGGAACCTGCGGGTAGACCTGCTGTCCGCGGCTGGCCTGTCCGGGGCCCTCCAAGTATCAAAAAGGAGACCTTCACTCCAGTGCGGGTAAAGGCAGGGAGTAGCTAGGACTCTCGGTGTGTATTTGATTCATGAACCCCTGGGTAGACCGGCGGTCCGCGCCCTGGCTTGGTTCCCGGGTAGACCGGCTGTCCACGGCCGGACTCGGTACCTGGCCGCTGACGGCTGGGGTAGACCAGGTGTCCGCGCTCTGACTTAATTCCTGAGGACGGAACCTGCGGGTAGACCTACTGTCCGCTGCCGGCCTGTCCGGGGGCCTCCAAGTATCAAAAAGAGACCTTCACTCCAGTGCGGGTAAAGGCAGGGAGTAGCTAGGACTCTCTTTAACTGGGGGCGTACGTAGCTGGCTGCCGAGCCCGTGGCTAGACCTGTTCCCCCGCGGCCGGCCTGTCCGGGGCCCTCCAAGTATCAAAAAGGAGACCTTCACTCCAGTGCGGGTAAAGGCAGGGAGTAGCTAGGACTCTCGGTGTGTATTTGATTCATGAACCCCTGGGTAGACCGGCTGTCCGCGCCCTAGCTTGTTTCTTGGGTAGACCGGCTGTCCACGGCCGGACTCCGTACCTGGCCGCTGACGGCTGGGGTAGACCAGGTGTCCGCGCTCGGACTTAGTTCCTGAGGACGGAACCTGCGGGTAGACCTGCTGTCCGCGGCCGGCCTGTCCGGGGCCCTCCAAGTATCAAAAAGGAGACCTTCACTCCAGTGCGGGTAAAGGCAGGGAGTAGCTAGGACTCTCGGTGTGTATTTGATTCATGAACCCCTGGGTAGACCGGCGGTCCGCGCCCTGGCTTGGTTCCCGGGTAGACCAGCTTTCCGCGGCCGGACTCGGTACCTGGCTTCTGACGGCTGGGGTAGACCAGGTGTCCGCGCTCGGACTTAGTTCCTGAGGACGGAACCTGCGGGTAGACCTGCTGTCCGCGGCTGGCCTGTCCGGGGCCCTCCAAGTATCAAAAAGAAGACCTTCACTCCAGTGCGGGTAAAGGCAGGGAGTAGCTAGGACTCTCTTTAACTGGGGGCGTATGTAGCTGGCTGCCGAGCCCGTGGCTAGACCTGTTCCCCCGCAGCCGGCCTGTCCGGGGCCCTCCAAGTATCAAAAAGAAGACCTTCACTCCAGTTCGGGTAAAGGCAGGGAGTAGCTAGGACTCTCTTTAACTGGGGGCGTATGTAGCTGGCTGCCGAGCCCGTGGCTAGACCTGTTCCCCCGCAGCCAGCCTGTCCGGGGCCCTCCAAGTATCAAAAAGGAGACCTTCACTCCAGTGCGGGTAAACGCAGGGAGTAGCTAGGACTCTCGGTGTGTATTTGATTCATGAACCCCTGGGTAGACCGGCGGTCCGCGTCCTGCCTTGGTTCCTGGGTAGACCGGCTGTCCACGGCCGGACTCCGTACCTGGCCGCTGACAGCTGGGGTAGACCAGGTGTCCGCGCTCGGACTTAGTTCCTGAGGACGGAACCTGCGGGTAGACCTGCTGTCCGCGGCCGGCCTGTCCGGGGCCCTCCAAGTATCAAAAAGGAGAGCTTCACTCCAGTGCGGGTAAAGGCAGGGAGTAGCTAGGACTCTCGGTGTGTATTTGATTCATGAACCCCTGGGTAGACCGGCTGTCCGCGCCCTGGCTTGTTTATTGGGTAGACCGGCTGTCCACGGCCGGACTCCGTACATGGCCGCTGACGGCTGGGGTAGACCAGGTGTCCGCGCTCGGACTTAATTCCTGAGGACGGAACCTGCGGGTAGACCTACTGTCCGCTGCCGGCCTGTCCGGGGCCCTCCAAGTATCAAAAAGAGACCTTCACTCCAGTGCGGGTAAAGGCAGGGAGTAGCTAGGACTCTCTTTAACTGGGGGCGTACGTAGCTGGCTGCCGAGCCCGTGGCTAGACCTGTTCCCCCGCGGCCGGCCTGTCCGGGGCCCTCCAAGTATCAAAAAGGAGACCTTCACTCCAGTGCGGGTAAAGGCAGGGAGTAGCTAGGACTCTCGGTGTGTATTTGATTCATGAACCCCTGGGTAGACCTGCTGTCCGCGGCCGGCCTGTCCGGGGCCCTCCAAGTATCAAAAAGGAGACCTTCACTCAAGTGCAGGTAAAGGCAGGGAGTAGCTAGGACTCTCGGTGTGTATTTGATTCATGAACCCCTGGGTAGACCGGCTGTCCGCGCCCTGGCTTGTTTCTTGGGTAGACCGGCTGTCCACGGCCGGACTCCGTACCTGGCCGCTGACGGCTGGGGTAGACCAGGTGTCCGCGCTCGGACTTAGTTCCTGAGGACGGAACCTGCGGGTAGACCTGCTGTCCGCGGCCGGCCTGTCCGGGGCCCTCCAAGTATCAAAAAGAGACCTTCACTCCAGTGCGGGTAAAGGCAGGGAGTAGCTAGGACTCTCGGTGTGTATTTGATTCATGAACCCCTGGGTAGACCGGCTGTCCGCGCCCTGCCTTGGTTCCCCGGTAGACCGGCTGTCCACGGCCGGACTCGGTACCTGGCCGCTGACGGCTGGGGTAGACCAGGTGTCCGCGCTCGGACTTAATTCCTGAGGACGGAACCTGCGGGTAGACCTACTGTCCGCTGCCGGCCTGTCCGGGGGCCTCCAAGTATCAAAAAGAGACCTTCACTCCAGTGCGGGTAAAGGCAGGGAGTAGCTAGGACTCTCTTTAACTGGGGGCGTACGTAGCTGGCTGCCGAGCCCGTGGCTAGACCTGTTCCCCCGCGGCCGGCCTGTCCGGGGCCCTCCAAGTATCAAAAAGGAGACCTTCACTCCAGTGCGGGTAAAGGCAGGGAGTAGCTAGGACTCTCGGTGTGTATTTGATTCATGAACCCCTGGGTAGACCGGCTGTCCGCGGCCGGCCTGTCCGGGGCCCTCCAAGTATCAAAAAGTAGACCTTCACTCAAGTGCAGGTAAAGGCAGGGAGTAGCTAGGACTCTCGGTGTGTATTTGATTCATGAACCCCTGGGTAGACCGGCTGTCCGCGCCCTGGCTTGTTTCTTGGGTAGACCGGCTGTCCACGGCCGGACTCCGTACCTGGCCGCTGACGGCTGGGGTAGACCAGGTGTCCGCGCTCGGACTTAGTTCCTGAGGACGGAACCTGCGGGTAGACCTGCTGTCCGCGGCCGGCCTGTCCGGGGCCCTCCAAGTATCAAAAAGAGACCTTCACTCCAGTGCGGGTAAAGGCAGGGAGTAGCTAGGACTCTCGGTGTGTATTTGATTCATGAACCCCTGGGTAGACCGGCTGTCCGCGCCCTGGCTTGTTTCTTGGGTAGTCCGGCTGTCCACGGCCGGACTCGGTACCTGGCCGCTGACGGCTGGGGTAGACCAGGTGTCCGCGCTCGGACTTAATTCCTGAGGACGGAACCTGCGGGTAGACCTACTGTCCGCTGCCGGCCTGTCCGGGGGCCTCCAAGTATCAAAAAGAGACCTTCACTCCAGTGCGGGTAAAGGCAGGGAGTAGCTAGGACTCTCTTTAACTGGGGGCGTACGTAGCTGGCTGCCGAGCCCGTGGCTAGAACTGTTCCCCCGCGGCCGGCCTGTCCGGGGCCCTCCAAGTATCAAAAAGGAGACCTTCACTCCAGTGCGGGTAAAGGCAGGGAGTAGCTAGGACTCTCGGTGTGTATTTGATTCATGAACCCCTGGGTAGACCTGCTGTCCGCGGCCGGCCTGTCCGGGGCCCTCCAAGTATCAAAAAGGAGACCTTCACTCAAGTGCGGGTAAAGGCAGGGAGTAGCTAGGACTCTCGGTGTGTATTTGATTCATGAACCCCTGGGTAGACCGGCTGTCCGCGCCCTGGCTTGTTTCTTGGGTAGACCGGCTGTCCACGGCCGGACTCCGTACCTGGCCGCTGACGGCTGGGGTAGACCAGGTGTCCGCGCTCGGACTTAGTTCCTGAGGACGGAACCTGCGGGTAGACCTGCTGTCCGCGGCCGGCCTGTCCGGGGCCCTCCAAGTATCAAAAAGAGACCTTCACTCCAGTGCGGGTAAAGGCAGGGAGTAGCTAGGACTCTCGGTGTGTATTTGATTCATGAACCCCTGGGTAGACCGGCTGTCCGCGCCCTGGCTTGTTTCTTGGGTAGACCGGCTGTCCACGGCCGGACTCGGTACCTGGCCGCTGACGGCTGGGGTAGACCAGGTGTCCGCGCTCTGACTTAATTCCTGAGGACGGAACCTGCGGGTAGACCTACTGTCCGCTGCCGGCCTGTCCGGGGGCCTCCAAGTATCAAAAAGAGACCTTCACTCCAGTGCGGGAAAAGGCAGGGAGTAGCTAGGACTCTCTTTAACTGGGGGCGTACGTAGCTGGCTGCCGAGCCCGTGGCTAGACCTGTTCCCCCGCGGCCGGCCTGTCCGGGGCCCTCCAAGTATCAAAAAGGAGACCTTCACTCCAGTGCGGGTAAAGGCAGGGAGTAGCTAGGACTCTCGGTGTGTATTTGATTCATGAACCCCTGGGTAGACCGGCTATCCGCGCCCTAGCTTGTTTCTTGGGTAGACCGGCTGTCCACGGCCGGACTCCGTACCTGGCCGCTGACGGCTGGGGTAGACCAGGTGTCCGCGCTCGGACTTAGTTCCTGAGGACGGAACCTGCGGGTAGACCTGCTGTCCGCGGCCGGCCTGTCCGGGGCCCTCCAAGTATCAAAAAGGAGACCTTCAATCCAGTGCGGGTAAAGGCAGGGAGTAGCTAGGACTCTCGGTGTGTATTTGATTCATGAACCCCTGGGGAGACCGGCTGTCCGCGCCCTGCCTTGGTTCCTGGGTAGGCCGGCTGTCCACGGCCGGACTCCGTACCTTGCCGCTGACGGCTGGGGTAGACCAGGTGTCCGCGCTCGGACTTAGTTCCTGAGGACGGAACCTGCGGGTAGACCTGATGTCCGCGGCCGGCCTGTTTGGGGCCCTCCAAGTATCAAAAAGGAGACCTTCACTCCAGTGCGGGTAAAGGCAGGGAGTAGCTAGGACTCTCGGTGTGTATTTGATTCATGAACCCCTGGGTAGACCGGCTGTCCGCGCCCTGCCTTGGTTCCCGGGTAGACCAGCTGTCCGCGGCCGGACTCGGTACCTGGCTTCTGACAGCTGGGGTAGACCAGGTGTCCGCGCTCGGACTTAGTTCCTGAGGACGGAACCTGCGGGTAGACCTGCTGTCCGCTGCCGGCCTGTCCGGGGGCCTCCAAGTATCAAAAAGAAGACCTTCACTCCAGTGCGGGTAAAGGCAGGGAGTAGCTAGGACTCTCTTTAACTGGGGGCGTATGTAGCTGGCTGCCGAGCCCGTGGCTAGACCTGTTCCCCCGCAGCCGGCCTGTCCGGGGCCCTCCAAGTATCAAAAAGAAGACCTTCACTCCAGTTCGGGTAAAGGCAGGGAGTAGCTAGGACTCTCTTTAACTGGGGGCGTATGTAGCTGGCTGCCGAGCCCGTGGCTAGACCTGTTCCCCCGCAGCCAGCCTGTCCGGGGCCCTCCAAGTATCAAAAAGGAGACCTTCACTCCAGTGCGGGTAAACGCAGGGAGTAGCTAGGACTCTCGGTGTGTATTTGATTCATGAACCCCTGGGTAGACCGGCGGTCCGCGTCCTGCCTTGGTTCCTGGGTAGACCGGCTGTCCACGGCCGGACTCCGTACCTGGCCGCTGACAGCTGGGGTAGACCAGGTGTCCGCGCTCGGACTTAGTTCCTGAGGACGGAACCTGCGGGTAGACCTGCTGTCCGCGGCCGGCCTGTCCGGGGCCCTCCAAGTATCAAAAAGGAGAGCTTCACTCCAGTGCGGGTAAAGGCAGGGAGTAGCTAGGACTCTCGGTGTGTATTTGATTCATGAACCCCTGGGTAGACCGGCTGTCCGCGCCCTGGCTTGTTTATTGGGTAGACCGGCTGTCCACGGCCGGACTCCGTACATGGCCGCTGACGGCTGGGGTAGACCAGGTGTCCGCGCTCGGACTTAATTCCTGAGGACGGAACCTGCGGGTAGACCTACTGTCCGCTGCCGGCCTGTCCGGGGCCCTCCAAGTATCAAAAAGAGACCTTCACTCCAGTGCGGGTAAAGGCAGGGAGTAGCTAGGACTCTCTTTAACTGGGGGCGTACGTAGCTGGCTGCCGAGCCCGTGGCTAGACCTGTTCCCCCGCGGCCGGCCTGTCCGGGGCCCTCCAAGTATCAAAAAGGAGACCTTCACTCCAGTGCGGGTAAAGGCAGGGAGTAGCTAGGACTCTCGGTGTGTATTTGATTCATGAACCCCTGGGTAGACCTGCTGTCCGCGGCCGGCCTGTCCGGGGCCCTCCAAGTATCAAAAAGGAGACCTTCACTCAAGTGCAGGTAAAGGCAGGGAGTAGCTAGGACTCTCGGTGTGTATTTGATTCATGAACCCCTGGGTAGACCGGCTGTCCGCGCCCTGGCTTGTTTCTTGGGTAGACCGGCTGTCCACGGCCGGACTCCGTACCTGGCCGCTGACGGCTGGGGTAGACCAGGTGTCCGCGCTCGGACTTAGTTCCTGAGGACGGAACCTGCGGGTAGACCTGCTGTCCGCGGCCGGCCTGTCCGGGGCCCTCCAAGTATCAAAAAGAGACCTTCACTCCAGTGCGGGTAAAGGCAGGGAGTAGCTAGGACTCTCGGTGTGTATTTGATTCATGAACCCCTGGGTAGACCGGCTGTCCGCGCCCTGCCTTGGTTCCCCGGTAGACCGGCTGTCCACGGCCGGACTCGGTACCTGGCCGCTGACGGCTGGGGTAGACCAGGTGTCCGCGCTCGGACTTAATTCCTGAGGACGGAACCTGCGGGTAGACCTACTGTCCGCTGCCGGCCTGTCCGGGGGCCTCCAAGTATCAAAAAGAGACCTTCACTCCAGTGCGGGTAAAGGCAGGGAGTAGCTAGGACTCTCTTTAACTGGGGGCGTACGTAGCTGGCTGCCGAGCCCGTGGCTAGACCTGTTCCCCCGCGGCCGGCCTGTCCGGGGCCCTCCAAGTATCAAAAAGGAGACCTTCACTCCAGTGCGGGTAAAGGCAGGGAGTAGCTAGGACTCTCGGTGTGTATTTGATTCATGAACCCCTGGGTAGACCGGCTGTCCGCGGCCGGCCTGTCCGGGGCCCTCCAAGTATCAAAAAGTAGACCTTCACTCAAGTGCAGGTAAAGGCAGGGAGTAGCTAGGACTCTCGGTGTGTATTTGATTCATGAACCCCTGGGTAGACCGGCTGTCCGCGCCCTGGCTTGTTTCTTGGGTAGACCGGCTGTCCACGGCCGGACTCCGTACCTGGCCGCTGACGGCTGGGGTAGACCAGGTGTCCGCGCTCGGACTTAGTTCCTGAGGACGGAACCTGCGGGTAGACCTGCTGTCCGCGGCCGGCCTGTCCGGGGCCCTCCAAGTATCAAAAAGAGACCTTCACTCCAGTGCGGGTAAAGGCAGGGAGTAGCTAGGACTCTCGGTGTGTATTTGATTCATGAACCCCTGGGTAGACCGGCTGTCCGCGCCCTGGCTTGTTTCTTGGGTAGTCCGGCTGTCCACGGCCGGACTCGGTACCTGGCCGCTGACGGCTGGGGTAGACCAGGTGTCCGCGCTCGGACTTAATTCCTGAGGACGGAACCTGCGGGTAGACCTACTGTCCGCTGCCGGCCTGTCCGGGGGCCTCCAAGTATCAAAAAGAGACCTTCACTCCAGTGCGGGTAAAGGCAGGGAGTAGCTAGGACTCTCTTTAACTGGGGGCGTACGTAGCTGGCTGCCGAGCCCGTGGCTAGAACTGTTCCCCCGCGGCCGGCCTGTCCGGGGCCCTCCAAGTATCAAAAAGGAGACCTTCACTCCAGTGCGGGTAAAGGCAGGGAGTAGCTAGGACTCTCGGTGTGTATTTGATTCATGAACCCCTGGGTAGACCTGCTGTCCGCGGCCGGCCTGTCCGGGGCCCTCCAAGTATCAAAAAGGAGACCTTCACTCAAGTGCGGGTAAAGGCAGGGAGTAGCTAGGACTCTCGGTGTGTATTTGATTCATGAACCCCTGGGTAGACCGGCTGTCCGCGCCCTGGCTTGTTTCTTGGGTAGACCGGCTGTCCACGGCCGGACTCCGTACCTGGCCGCTGACGGCTGGGGTAGACCAGGTGTCCGCGCTCGGACTTAGTTCCTGAGGACGGAACCTGCGGGTAGACCTGCTGTCCGCGGCCGGCCTGTCCGGGGCCCTCCAAGTATCAAAAAGAGACCTTCACTCCAGTGCGGGTAAAGGCAGGGAGTAGCTAGGACTCTCGGTGTGTATTTGATTCATGAACCCCTGGGTAGACCGGCTGTCCGCGCCCTGGCTTGTTTCTTGGGTAGACCGGCTGTCCACGGCCGGACTCGGTACCTGGCCGCTGACGGCTGGGGTAGACCAGGTGTCCGCGCTCTGACTTAATTCCTGAGGACGGAACCTGCGGGTAGACCTACTGTCCGCTGCCGGCCTGTCCGGGGGCCTCCAAGTATCAAAAAGAGACCTTCACTCCAGTGCGGGAAAAGGCAGGGAGTAGCTAGGACTCTCTTTAACTGGGGGCGTACGTAGCTGGCTGCCGAGCCCGTGGCTAGACCTGTTCCCCCGCGGCCGGCCTGTCCGGGGCCCTCCAAGTATCAAAAAGGAGACCTTCACTCCAGTGCGGGTAAAGGCAGGGAGTAGCTAGGACTCTCGGTGTGTATTTGATTCATGAACCCCTGGGTAGACCGGCGGTCCGCGCCCTAGCTTGTTTCTTGGGTAGACCGGCTGTCCACGGCCGGACTCCGTACCTGGCCGCTGACGGCTGGGGTAGACCAGGTGTCCGCGCTCGGACTTAGTTCCTGAGGACGGAACCTGCGGGTAGACCTGCTGTCCGCGGCCGGCCTGTCCGGGGCCCTCCAAGTATCAAAAAGGAGACCTTCAATCCAGTGCGGGTAAAGGCAGGGAGTAGCTAGGACTCTCGGTGTGTATTTGATTCATGAACCCCTGGGGAGACCGGCTGTCCGCGCCCTGCCTTGGTTCCTGGGTAGGCCGGCTGTCCACGGCCGGACTCCGTACCTTGCCGCTGACGGCTGGGGTAGACCAGGTGTCCGCGCTCGGACTTAGTTCCTGAGGACGGAACCTGCGGGTAGACCTGATGTCCGCGGCCGGCCTGTTTGGGGCCCTCCAAGTATCAAAAAGGAGACCTTCACTCCAGTGCGGGTAAAGGCAGGGAGTAGCTAGGACTCTCGGTGTGTATTTGATTCATGAACCCCTGGGTAGACCGGCTGTCCGCGCCCTGCCTTGGTTCCCGGGTAGACCAGCTGTCCGCGGCCGGACTCGGTACCTGGCTTCTGACAGCTGGGGTAGACCAGGTGTCCGCGCTCGGACTTAGTTCCTGAGGACGGAACCTGCGGGTAGACCTGCTGTCCGCTGCCGGCCTGTCCGGGGGCCTCCAAGTATCAAAAAGAGACCTTCACTCCAGTGCGGGTAAAGGCAGGGAGTAGCTAGGACTCTCTTTAACTGGGGGCGTACGTAGCTGGCTGCCGAGCCCGTGGCTAGACCTGTTCCCCCGCAGCCGGCCTGTCCGGGGCCCTCCAAGTATCAAAAAGGAGACCTTCACTCCAGTGCGGGTAAAGGCAGGGAGTAGCTAGGACTCTCGGTGTGTATTTGATTCATGAACCCCTGGGTAGACCGGCTGTCCGCGCCCTGGCTTGTTTCTTGGGTAGACCGGGTGTCCACGGCCGGACTCCGTACATGGCCGCTGACGGCTGGGGTAGACCAGGTGTCCGCGCTCGGACTTAGTTCCTGAGGACGGAACCTGCGGGTAGACTTGCTGTCCGCGGCCGGCCTGTCCGGGGCCCTCCAAGTATCAAAAAGGAGACCTTCACTCCAGTGCGGGTAAAGGCAGGGAGTAGCTAGGACTCTCTTTAACTGGGGGCGTACGTAGCTGGCTGCTGAGCCCGTGGCTAGACCTGTTCCCCCGCAGCCGGCCTGTCCGGGGCCCTCCAAGTATCAAAAAGGAGAGCTTCACTCCAGTTCGGGTAAAGGCAGGGAGTAGCTAGGACTCTCGGTGTGTATTTGATTCATGAACCCCTGGGTAGCCCGGCGGTCCGCGCCCTGCCTTGGTTCCCCGGTAGACCGGCTGTCCACGGCCGGACTCCGTACATGGCCGCTGACGGCTGGGGTAGACCAGGTGTCCGCGCTCGGACTTAGTTCCTGAGGACGGAACCTGCGGGTAGACCTGCTGTCCGCGGCTGGCCTGTTTGGGGCCCTCCAAGTATCAAAAAGAGACCTTCACTCCAGTGCGGGTAAAGGCAGGGAGTAGCAAGGACTCTCTTTAACTGGGGGCGTACGTTGCTGGCTGCCGAGCCCGTGGCTAGACCTGTTCCCTCGCGGCCAGCCTGTCCGGAACCCTCCAAGTATCTAAAAGGAGAGCTTCACTCCAGTGCGGGTAAAGGCAGGGAGTAGCTAGGACTCTCGGTGTGTATTTGATTCATGAACCCCTGGGTAGACCGGCTGTCCGCGCCCTGGCTTGTTTCTTGGGTAGACCGGCTGTCCACGGCCGGACTCCGTACCTGGCCGCTGACGGCTGGGGTAGACCAGGTGTCCGTGCTCGGACTTAGTTCCTGAGGACGGAACCTGCGGGTAGACCTGCTGTCCGCGGCCGGCCTGTCCGGGGCCCTCCAAGTATCAAAAAGAGACCTTCACTCCAGTGCGGGTAAAGGCAGGGAGTAGCTAGGACTCTCGGTGTGTATTTGATTCATGAACCCCTGGGTAGACCGGCTGTCCGCGCCCTGGCTTGTTTCTTGGGTAGACCGGCTGTCCACGGCCGGACTCCGTACCTGGCCGCTGACGGCTGGGGTAGACCAGGTGTCCGCACTCGGACTTAATTCCTGAGGACGGAACCTGCGGGTAGACCTACTGTCCGCTGCCGGCCTGTCCGGGGGCCTCCAAGTATCAAAAAGAGACCTTCACTCCAGTGCGGGTAAAGGCAGGGAGTAGCTAGGACTCTCTTTAACTGGGGGCGTACGTAGCTGGCTGCCGAGCCCGTGGCTAGACCTGTTCCCCCGCAGCCGGCCTGTTTGGGGCCCTCCAAGTATCAAAAAGGAGACCTTCACTCCAGTGCGGGTAAAGGCAGGGAGTAGCTAGGACTCTCGGTGTGTATTTGATTCATGAACCCCTGGGTAGACCGGCTGTCCGCGCCCTGGCTTGTTTCTTGGGTAGACCAGCTGTCCACGGCCGGACTCCGTACCTGGCCGCTGACGGCTGGGGTAGACCAGGTGTCCGCGCTCGGACTTAGTTCCTGAGGACGGAACCTGCGGGTAGACCTGCTGTCCGCGGCCGGCCTGTCCGGGGCCCTCCAAGTATCAAAAAGGAGACCTTCACTCCAGTGCGGGTAAAGGCAGGGAGTAGCTAGGACTCTCTTTAACTGGGGGCGTATGTAGCTGGCTGCCGAGCCCGTGGCTAGACCTGTTCCCCCGCAGCCGGCCTGTCCGGGGCCCTCCAAGTATCAAAAAGGAGACCTTCACTCCAGTGCGGGTAAAGGCAGGGAGTAGCTAGGACTCTCGGTGTGTATTTGATTCATGAACCCCTGGGCAGACCGGCGGTCCGCGCCCTGCCTTGGTTCCTGGGTAGACCGGCTGTCCACGGCCGGACTCGGTACCTGGCTTCTGACGGCTGGGGTAGACCAGGTGTCCGCGCTCGGACTTAGTTCCTGAGGACGGAACCTGCGGGTAGACCTGCTGTCCGCGGCCGGCCTGTCCGGGGCCCTCCAAGTATCAAAAAGGAGACCTTCACTCCAGTGCGGGTAAACGCAGGGAGTAGCTAGGACTCTCGGTGTGTATTTGATTCATGAACCCCTGGGTAGACCGGCTGTCCGCGCCCTGCCTTGGTTCCCGGGTAGACCGGCTGTCCACGGCCGGACTCCATACATGGCCGCTGACGGCTGGGGTAGACCAGGTGTCCGCGCTCGGACTTAGTTCCTGAGGACGGAACCTGCGGGTAGACCTGCTGTCCGCGGCTGGCCTGTTTGGGGCCCTCCAAGTATCAAAAAGAGACCTTCACTCCAGTGCGGGTAAAGGCAGGGAGTAGCAAGGACTCTCTTTAACTGGGGGCGTACGTAGCTGGCTGCCGAGCCCGTGGCTAGACCTGTTCCCCCGCGGCCGGCCTGTCCGGGGCCCTCCAAGTATCAAAAAGGAGACCTTCACTCCAGTGCGGGTAAAGGCAGGGAGTAGCTAGGACTCTCGGTGTGTATTTGATTCATGAACCCCTGGGTAGACCGGCTGTCCGCGCCCTAGCTTGTTTCTTGGGTAGACCGGCTGTCCGCGGCCGGACTCCGTACCTGGCCGCTGACGGCTGGGGTAGACCAGGTGTCCGCGCTCGGACTTAGTTCCTGAGGACGGAACCTGCGGGTAGACTTGCTGTCCGCGGCCGGCCTGTCCGGGGCCCTCCAAGTATCAAAAAGGAGAGCTTCACTCCAGTGCGGGTAAAGGCAGGGAGTAGCTAGGACTCTCGGTGTGTATTTGATTCATGAACCCCTGGGTAGACCGGCTGTCCGCGCCCTGGCTTGTTTCTTGGGTAGACCGGGTGTCCACGGCCGGACTCCGTACATGGCCGCTGACGGCTGGGGTAGACCAGGTGTCCGCGCTCGGACTTAGTTCCTGAGGACGGAACCTGCGGGTAGACCTGCTGTCCGTGGCCGGCCTGTCCGGGGCCCTCCAAGTATCAAAAAGGAGACCTTCACTCCAGTGCGGGTAAAGGCAGGGAGTAGCTAGGACTCTCTTTAACTGGGGGCGTACGTAGCTGGCTGCTGAGCCCGTGGCTAGACCTGTTCCCCCGCAGCCGGCCTGTCCGGGGCCCTCCAAGTATCAAAAAGGAGAGCTTCACTCCAGTTCGGGTAAAGGCAGGGAGTAGCTAGGACTCTCGGTGTGTATTTGATTCATGAACCCCTGGGTAGCCCGGCGGTCCGCGCCCTGCCTTGGTTCCCGGGTAGACCAGCTGTCCGCGGCCGGACTCGGTACCTGGCTTCTGACGGCCGGGGTAGACCAGGTGTCCGCGCTCGGACTTAGTTCCTGAGGACGGAACCTGCGGGTAGACCTGCTGTCCGCGGCTGGCCTGTCCGGGGCCCTCCAAGTATCAAAAAGAAGACCTTCACTCCAGTGCGGGTAAAGGCAGGGAGTAGCTAGGACTCTCTTAAACTGGGGGCGTATGTAGCTGGCTGCCGAGCCCGTGGCTAGACCTGTTCCCCCGCAGCCGGCCTGTCCGGGGCCCTCCAAGTATCAAAAAGGAGACCTTCACTCCAGTGCGGGTAAAGGCAGGGAGTAGCTAGGACTCTCGGTGTGTATTTGATTCATGAACCCCTGGGTAGCCCGGCGGTCCGCGCCCTGCCTTGGTTCCCGGGTAGACCAGCTGTCCGCGGCCGGACTCGGTACCTGGCTTCTGACGGCTGGGGTAGACCAGGTGTCCGCGCTCGGACTTAGTTCCTGAGGACGGAACCTGCGGGTAGACCTGCTGTCCGCGGCTGGCCTGTCCGGGGCCCTCCAAGTATCAAAAAGAAGACCTTCACTCCAGTGCGGGTAAAGGCAGGGAGTAGCTAGGACTCTCTTTAACTGGGGGCGTATGTAGCTGGCTGCCGAGCCCGTGGCTAGACCTGTTCCCCCGCAGCCGGCCTGTCCGGGGCCCTCCAAGTATCAAAAAGGAGAGCTTCACTCCAGTGCGGGTAAAGGCAGGGAGTAGCTAGGACTCTCGGTGTGTATTTGATTCATGAACCCCTGGGTAGACCGGCGGTCCGCGCCCTGCCTTGGTTCCCGGGTAGACCGGCTGTCCACGGCCGGACTCCGTACCTGGCCGCTGACGGCTGGGGTAGACCAGGTGTCCGCGCTCGGACTTAGTTCCTGAGGACGGAACCTGCGGGTAGACCTGCTGTCCGCGGCCGGCCTGTCCGGGGCCCTCCAAGTATCAAAAAGAGACCTTCACTCCAGTGCGGGTAAAGGCAGGGAGTAGCTAGGACTCTCGGTGTGTATTTGATTCATGAACCCCTGGGGAGACCGGCTGTCCGCGCCCTGCCTTGGTTCCTGGGTAGGCCGGCTGTCCACGGCCGGACTCCGTACCTTGCCGCTGACGGCTGGGGTAGACCAGGTGTCCGCGCTCGGACTTAGTTCCTGAGGACGGAACCTGCGGGTAGACCTGATGTCCGCGGCCGGCCTGTTTGGGGCCCTCCAAGTATCAAAAAGGAGAGCTTCACTCCAGTGCGGGTAAAGGCAGGGAGTAGCTAGGACTCTCGGTGTGTATTTGATTCATGAACCCCTGGGTAGACCGGCTGTCCGCGCCCTGCCTTGGTTCCCGGGTAGACCAGCTGTCCGCGGCCGGACTCGGTACCTGGCTTCTGACAGCTGGGGTAGACCAGGTGTCCGCGCTCGGACTTAGTTCCTGAGGACGGAACCTGCGGGTAGACCTGCTGTCCGCGGCCGGCCTGTCCGGGGCCCTCCAAGTATCAAAAAGGAGACCTTCACTCCAGTGCGGGTAAACGCAGGGAGTAGCTAGGACTCTCGGTGTGTATTTGATTCATGAACCCCTGGGTAGACCGGCTGTCCGCGCCCTGCCTTGGTTCCCGGGTAGACCGGCTGTCCACGGCCGGACTCCATACATGGCCGCTGACGGCTGGGGTAGACCAGGTGTCCGCGCTCGGACTTAGTTCCTGAGGACGGAACCTGCGGGTAGACCTGCTGTCCGCGGCTGGCCTGTTTGGGGCCCTCCAAGTATCAAAAAGAGACCTTCACTCCAGTGCGGGTAAAGGCAGGGAGTAGCTAGGACTCTCGGTGTGTATTTGATTCATGAACCCCTGGGTAGACCGGCGGTCCGCGCCCTGCCTTGGTTCCCGGGTAGACCGGCTGTCCACGCCTGGACTTGGTACCTGGCTTCTGACGGCTGGGGTAGACCAGGTGTCCGCGCTCGGACTTAGTTCCTGAGGACGGAACCTGCGGGTAGACCTGCTGTCCGCGGCTGGCCTGTCCGGGGCCCTCCAAGTATCAAAAAGAGACCTTCACTCCAGTGCGGGTAAAGGCAGGGAGTAGCTAGGACTCTCGGTGTGTATTTGATTCATGAACCCCTGGGTAGACCGGCGGTCCGCGCCCTGCCTTGGTTCCCGGGTAGACCAGCTGTCCGCGGCCGGACTCGGTACCTGGCTTCTGACGGCTGGGGTAGACCAGGTGTCCGCGCTCGGACTTAGTTCCTGACGACGGAACCTGCGGGTAGACCTGCTGTCCGCGGCCGGCCTGCCCGGGCCCTCCAAGTATCAAAAAGAGACCTTCACTCCAGTGCGGGTAAAGGCAGGGAGTAGCTAGGACTCTCGGTGTGTATTTGATTCATGAACCCCTGGGTAGACCGGCTGTCCGCGCCCTGGCTTGTTTCTTGGGTAGACCGGCTGTCCACGGCCGGACTCCGTACCTGGCCGCTGACGGCCGGGGTAGACCAGGTGTCCGCGCTCGGACTTAGTTCCTGAGGACGGAACCTGCGGGTAGACCTGCTGTCCGCGGCCGGCCTGTTTGGGGCCCTCCAAGTATCAAAAAGGAGACCTTCACTCCAGTGCCGGTAAAGGCAGGGAGTAGCTAGGACTCTCTTTAACTGGGGGCGTATGTAGCTGGCTGCCGAGCCCGTGGCTAGACCTGTTCCCCCGCAGCCGGCCTGTCCGGGGCCCTCCAAGTATCAAAAAGGAGAGCTTCACTCCAGTGCGGGTAAAGGCAGGGAGTAGCTAGGACTCTCGGTGTGTATTTGATTCATGAACCCCTGGGTAGACCGGCGGTCCGCGCCCTGCCTTGGTTCCCGGGTAGACCGGCTGTCCACGCCTGGACTTGGTACCTGGCTTCTGACGGCTGGGGTAGACCAGGTGTCCGCGCTCGGACTTAGTTCCTGAGGACGGAACCTGCGGGTAGACCTGCTGTCCGCGGCCGGCCTGTCCGGGGCCCTCCAAGTATCAAAAAGAAGACCTTCACTCTAGTGCGGGTAAAGGCAGGGAGTAGCTAGGACTCTCGGTGTGTATATGATTCATGAACCCCTGGGTAGACCGGCTGTGCGCGCCCTGGCTTGGTTCCCGGGTAGACCGGCTGTCCACGGCCGGACTCCGTACCTGGCCGCTGACGGCCGGGGTAGACCAGGTGTCCGCGCTCGGACTTAGTTCCTGAGGACGGAACCTGCGGGTAGACCTGCTGTCCGCGGCCGGCCTGTTTGGGGCCCTCCAAGTATCAAAAAGGAGACCTTCACTCCAGTGCCGGTAAGGGCACGGAGTAGCTAGGACTCTCTTTAACTGGGGGCGTATGTAGCTGGCTGCCGAGCCCGTGGCTAGACCTGTTCCCCCGCAGCCGGCCTGTCCGGGGCCCTCCAAGTATCAAAAAGGAGACCTTCACTCAAGTGCAGGTAAAGGCAGGGAGTAGCTAGGACTCTCGGTGTGTATTTGATTCATGAACCCCTGGGTAGACCGGCTGTCCGCGCCCTGGCTTGTTTCTTGGGTAGACCGGCTGTCCACGGCCGGACTCCGTACCTGGCCGCTGACGGCTGGGGTAGACCAGGTGTCCGCGCTCGGACTTAGTTCCTGAGGACAGAACCTGCGGGTAGACCTGCTGTCCGCGGCTGGCCTGTCCGGGGCCCTCCAAGTATCAAAAAGAGACCTTCACTCCAGTGCGGGTAAAGGCAGGGAGTAGCTAGGACTCTCGGTGTGTATTTGATTCATGAACCCCTGGGTAGACCGGCGGTCCGCGCCCTGCCTTGGTTCCTGGGTAGACCGGCTGTCCACGGCCGGACTCCGTACCTGGCTTCTGACGGCTGGGGTAGACCAGGTGTCCGCGCTCGGACTTAGTTCCTGAGGACGGAACTGTTGGAGAAGGGAGACGCGACACCATATGGTCATCAGCAGAACTCAGTTTATTTAAGCACAATCTTGAGTTATATACTTTGCTTAATTAACTCATACATATTGCAAAAGCTAAGCTCCTAATTGGTAGTGACTATACAATAGTTTACTTCATGTTATATCAGCATATTGCAACAGTTTGTATCCTTGTAGCATTTAACTCCTCTTTCTCATGATCTCAGTTCCTCTCTCTCATCCTCATGCTGGCCTTGTCCTAGCTTCTAGTTCTGAGAGCCATTGTGTCTTTTCTGAAAGCTATTGTGTCCTTTATCTTCTTTCCCATTTCTCAGCCAGCTTCTCAACCTCTCCACAATTCCCCCTTTTTCTTTTAAGAATTACTAGCATTAAAGACTGACTACACATAGAATGATAATTAAAATCATAAACAAAAATCATAGCTCATCATTGGTTATCAGCTATTATCATCATAGGCACTGTTGGAAGCCAAACTTTTACATTTTTGTGGTTAACACATAACTGTCTGTTCCACTCACATTGCAAGAGTTCTCAAATTCAGTTCGGAAGTTTCCTGATCTCCGACCTGCAGATTACAGGAGACGAGTTCTGAGCTCTTGGAACTCGTCCGTCCGAGGTGAATTTGCAAACAGCTGCCGTCTCAGCATCTTGTTCTTAGGCTTACCTTAAACTTACATTGCTATTAAATCTATTCGACTGTGGCCTTTTCCTTTTAACCATTCTTCAATTAAATCTTCCATATTTTTCCCATTTTCTTTTTGTGCCAACAGTGTATTATGCCACATTTTAGTCATTGTCTGTTTCATCACTTGTTGTATACATGAACAAAAACATGGAATACAAACAACTAGCATTATAAGCACAGCTAAACACAACAGGCCAAACATGAGTAATGAACGCAACCATCCTGACAATCCTAAGCTTTTTAGCCAATCGAAAATATCCCATCCATTGCTAACTTGTAGATGTTGTGTTAATTCCCGAAGCTTTTGAATTTGTTTATGAATTGATTGTGAGTGATCAGACAAATTCATACAACACATACCTTCAAAGTCTTCACACCCATGTCCTTGAGCCAATAGTAAAAAATCGATAGCCGCCCTGTTTTGCAAAGTGGCATGACGTACAGAATCAACATCTTGTAACAAGTCAGCTAAGGCTATAGAAGTAGCATTAGTTTGTTTTGCAAGCCAACACCCTAATTTCCGCAAACTGGCCAGAGCGTGAGCGGTACCAATCCCTGATACCAAAGAACCAAAAATAGTCTGAGTTGGATTCCAGAATTCCACCTTATCACTACAGTCACTAGTAAAAGCATGTGTCATCCGTTTAACCCTATGATGCTGTAGATACCTTGTATAAATCATTGTCATGTTTGGTGTTAACAGTGTCAGTCTTCCCAAAGTACAGGGACCTCCCACTAATTTGGATGGTATACCTGCCCATGCTCGATCTCCACAGATCAAAAACACCCCCCGTGGCAGTGTGATGGGTGTATTAGATGATCGTGACACATTTACAGAGGTGTAGTTACACCATTGTGAACTATTGCGGTATATTGGTTGGGTGGCGTTGACCACTATGGGCAGGGATTGATTATACCCAGTTCCTCTAAAAACACTTGTCCAATTAAAATAAAAGCATGCATCTGCTTTGATTGAACCCAATATTTCCAACTCTTGGGGCTCCAATCCAGCTCCTGGGAAGTAAGGGACCACTTGATCCCACCGATTAGTATAGTTACGTGGTTGTGAAGAAGGGCACAACAAAGGCTGCAAATTAGGACATGGCCATTCCTCCAAAGGCACTCCCACCAAACAAGTAGAGAAGGGATTACCTGGAGAACTTAAAGATAAACAAATTGCATCCTGACCTGTTTGATTTGCCAAAGTTACCCATACATTTTGTTTTGGCTGTGGAGGAACATAAAAACAATAACCTATGCAGATATAACCAAATACTCCCAATAACTCCAAAGGTGTCATCATTTTTTCTTATAATGTTTCCCAATAGATAATCGTCTCAAATTATCAATCTGATTTTGTAATACTTGCTCCGGGTCTTGGCCTTGTCTGATAGGCCCAATCCACCTTGCATCCTTCAGTGGTACCTTACTACAACATTTTGCTTTTACAATATGAGAATTTGTCAATATGTGTCGCTTCCAAAGCAAAAACCTAAATTCCCATCTCATCCATGCTAAGATTATTTGTTCAGGGGAATCATAAACCTCTTGCCAGCGGTCTATTGATATCCCAGATTCCCTTTCAAAAGCGTCAGCCCAATCTCTTCGTCTCAGGACTTCCGATAGACACCTACGACACAGCAATTCAATAATAAGCAATTGATTAGCCCAAAATAGCCTATTACATAAACCACATTTAAAAGCTATCCATGCACTACATAAACGATTATTGCATGCTGCACAAGCCTGTTGATTCCAACAACAAAATTGCTGTGCTGCTGCTTGGAACCAACTTAACCAGTCCAGAGGAGGATTCAGTAAGGCTGATTGTGCGTCTTTATCTGTCGTCGCCAAGATGTCCAAATATGGTCGCAAGACAAGCGTCAGCTTCTGTTGAATCCTGTTCTGATCCTCTAGAGATAGACGTCTCCACAGGTTGTACATTTAGGGCTGGTTTGATCCACTTAGCTGGAACCCACAGTGTACCTGCTGAAGTAAGCACACAAACATAACCTCTTCCCCAATATATGACTTCTGCAGGGCCAGACCATAAACCTGTCTTTGGATCCTTGTAATGGACCCACACAGAACATTGTTTCTGTTTCCTGTCAGGTGCTTCAAAATGTTGTATTGCAGGTGGTTCTTGGCCCTCGCCAAACACACATAAGTAATTTAAAACATAAAGCACCTTAGAAAGTCTCTCTTGTGGATCTGCTATCCCTTTGTGTTTTGCTAAGTATTGTTTCAATGTACCATTGGCACGCTCTACAATCGCTTGTCCTGTGGGAGAGTGAGGAATACCTGTGATGTGCTTAATTCCCCAATCTTCTAGAAATCGCCCTATTTTCCTGCTAACATATGCAGGTCCATTGTCTGTCTTGATTTCCTTGGGCAATCCCATGACAGCAAAACAGCTTGTTAAATGTCTAATCACATGTATTGCTTTTTCCCCAGCTTGTGCAGTTGCCCAAATAAATTTACTATATGTATCAATAGTGACATGTACATATTTGAGCCTTCCAAATTCTGCAAAGTGAGTTACATCCATTTGCCACAATGCATTACTTTTTAAACCTCGGGGGTTTACACCACAACCTAAACCCACTCCTGTATTGTGAAAACTGCAAGTTGGGCATGCTCGCACTATTGCTTTAGCATCTTGTATTGTGATTTTAAACTCTCGAACCAGCCCCTTAGCATTTTGATGCATCCTATCATGAGATATTCTTGCTTGCAATAATTGATTTTTTGTGCTGTGCATCACCAATTTATCTGCCCTGGCATTGCCTTCTCCTAATCCACTGTCCCACTTATGACTCCTAATATGGATAACACAATATGGTTGACTTCTCTGAGCTATTGTCCTTCTCAATTGTAAAAGCAACATATAAAGTCTCTGATTTTGAACTTCCCTTATTGATGCATCTTCTATCCTTGTAGTAACTCCTGCAACATAAAGAGAGTCTGTTACCACATTTAATGGGTCTTCCAAATTGCCTAAAGCCCAAATTACAGCAACCAGTTCCAATGTCTGTAAACTGTCTTGTGGAGTAGCGTCTATCAGTTGATGTCTCCATTTAAGTCCATCTTTCCACGTCACAGCTGCTTTTCGAGATTTCTTTCCTGCATCTGTGAAGGCTGTAAGTCCATTTGCTATGGGAGTGTCTGAACGCAATGGTGTGACTATCCAGTCCCAGTCTTTTAACCATTGCAATTGGCGGGGAGCAACCGAACCTGTTAATATTTGTGCTCCAGACCCCAATAATGCAACTTGCAATTGTTCTGAGTTAAGTAAATACCAGTCTAAAGTCTCCTGTTTCATTGGGAGATATATTTTGTCTGGTTCTACTCCCAAGAGTTCAATTACTCTCATGCGGCCTTTTTCAATAAGTTTTGCCATTTGCTCTATTTTTGTACTAATTGTTCGGTGAGTTTGCAATGGTGGGGAGAGCCACTCCAAAACCCTCAGTTCCCCAGTTTTTGGTTGCAGTTGGACTAAAGCTCCCAATAAATGATGCAACGTGGACCACAGAATAAGTCCAACTGGCTGATCCGGAATACGACGCGAGACAAACCCTTTTTGAACACAGTCTATGATGCTCTGAAGTGCTTGACGTTGTGTCTTTGTAACAGTGATAGGAGTAGCAGGATCAGTACCTTTTAACAATGGGCGCAACACCTCCAACAAGGAGTTAGGTATGCCTACCACAGGTTTCAACCACTGTAAATCTCCTAAAAGTTTCTGTGCATCCGTTAAGGTAGCAAGTTTAGTATGCAGTTGCAATTTCTGAGGTCGAATAACCTGTTCTGTAATTGACCAACCCAAATATTTCCAAGGGGCTGTATGTTGAATTTTTTCATCTGCAATTATCAGAGAAGCTCTAGCTAGTGTCTCTCTGATCATCTGTACATGTTGTGGGGAAAAAGGAGTGGGCTGCGAGAATAAAATATCATCCATATAGTGATAAATAATCACCTCAGGCCACTGCTGTCGTAATGGCTGTATCGCAGCATCAACATATAATTGACAAAGTGTGGGGGAGTTCCGCATTCCCTGTGGAAGAACCTTCCATTCAAAACGTTTATCTGGTTCCCCACGATTAATTGCAGGTAAAGTAAAGGCAAATCGCTTGGTGTCCTGAGGGTGCAAATTAATAGTAAAAAAGCAATCTTTTAAATCCACCACCAAAAGAGACCAGTCTTGTGGGAGCATAGCTGGATTAGGTAAACCTGGTTGCAAGGCTCCCATAGCTTCCATTTGAGCATTCACTGCACGCAAATCATGTAACAGTCTATATTTTCCAGATTTCTTTCGAATAACAAAAATGGGAGTATTCCATGGGCTAGTGGACAGCTGGAGATGACCCTGACAATATTGTTCCTCCACTAATTGATGGGCATGGATTAAACTTTCCCTTTTTAAAGGCCATTGCTTAACCATCACTGGGGTATCACTTGTCCAGGTGAGTGGAATTGGGAAAGTCCAAGCAATGGCAACTACCCTAAAGGGTGCTGGTTTGACAGTACAACTCCAAGTTGTGACAAGATGTCCCTTCCGATTAACAATTGTACTGTCGGGGGCAAAGGCACCACAGTCAATACTGTAACTAATGTTTGTCCATCAATTGTTACTGAGACTAGGGGAGTTTTCTTGGCTAAGGTAAACCCCCCGACCCCTGTGACTGTATCTGTGGTATGTTTTATTGGCCAATCAGAGGGCCAATTCTCAGGGGAGACAATACTAGTATCTGCTCCAGTATCCAAAAGTCCCCATAAGTCTACTGACTTCTTGACATAAGTGATTGTGACTTTAGTCTTTGGCCTAGTGCTTAAATCCAGTGTGAGCATTGCTACCCCTGATGAACCAAATCCCCTTTCTCCTCGCAACTCTTTTTGTTTTGGCATTAATCCTGTTGTAATTTGTGGCAAAGGTATAAATTGAGCAATACGTTGACCTGCTTCAATAGCAAGAGGAGGATATAGGGTGTAAGCCATTAGTTGAATTTCACCTGTATAATCAGCATCAATAACTCCTGTTAACACAGTCAGTCCCAAAAGTGTTGTTGAAGATCGCCCCAAAATCAGCCCCCCATAATTTATTCCTTGTATTTGTATAGGTCCAAACACGCCTGTTGGAATTTTAGTGGGCCTCGTGGTCATTAACGTAACCTTTATTGCTGCTGCCAAGTCGAGTCCCAAGCTCCCTGCTGTGGCTGGCTGGAGGCAGGAGGTGGCGGTAGAGCGGGAACGGGCGGTGTTGCTATGGCGGCAATTTGTGTCTTTGCGCGGCTGCCTAAGTTCGCGCTCCGCCTGAAGTTTCCCGATCGTTGGCGGCATGCAGAGGAATTATGATTATCACTCTGACAGGACTGACACCAAACTTTAGTTGCTCTGCAATTTCTTCGTATATGTCCACTGCCTCCACATCGGTAACATCGTATGGAAGGTGGCTTGTGATTTGTAGAAACCACAGGAGCTGCTGCTGAGGCACGGAGAGGAGCAAGAGCTGCAAGGACTTGAGCCTGATTTGACTCTGACTGTTTTTGTAACCCTTTTCCAATTTCCTTTCCTAATTCCTTAATTGCCTCAACTATAAAAACCTGTGACCCTGCAGGCTGTAGTGACATTCTTTCTATAGCCTCTTCAATAGTCCAATTTGCACCCAATGTAGCTAACACTCTTTTCGTATGATCATTACTATTCTGCAACGCACATTGCTTAAGCAATGCTCCATGCATATATTCTGGAACACCTGCTCTCTGAATTGCAGAAGCAACTTTATCCACAAAATTTCCAAAAGACTCATCTCTTCCTTGTTTGATTCCCATATACATAGGTATCCCAGAACTATCCTTTACAGCATCCAAAGCTGCCCTCACCAATCTCATAGCCTCTCTTATTTTATCCGGACCCATAATCATCTGAGCTTCTGTTCTCTGATAAGGTCCCAATCCCATCAATTCATCTATTGTTATCCCATGCAACGGATCTCCTGCCCCTCTTCGTACTGCAACAGATTCATTAACCTGTGCTTGCCAATGTGCATTAAAAACCAATTGTTGATGCTGTGTGAGTATCAGCTTTACCACACTTCGCAAATCAGTAGGAATTAACAGCTGAGTGTTAAAAATATAATCTAGCATCTGTCGAGCAGGCTCACTCTTAAAGCCAAATTGACTAACAGTCTGTCGCAATTGAACCAGCATTTTCCAATCTAACGGAGTATATTCTCCTGCTTGAATCGGATTACCTTGTGCATCTACACCTTGCGTATAAGCCACTGGAAAAGCCCATAGCTTTCCTGCATCAATCTGCGCCTCATCTCCCTGTTCAAAGCCATGTTTTGCTACTGCATTCCATGCCTCTTTGCGCTGTCTTACCCTCTCCTCCCACAGGCTACTTTGTGACTTAGGGATAAGGGATAATTGTGGCGCCTGTGGCTCACTAGACACCTGCGATGACTGTGTAGATATTTCGGGCAGAGGCACAGAGAGTTCTACCGAACTATTTGTGGCTCCCGATGTTCCCGGCAAAGGTATCAGCACTTTTGTTACAGCTGGGGCTTTTGGCTCCTCAGTAGCTGCATACTGTTCATTCCTAGTTTGTGCCTTTAAGGCTTCTTTAGCAGCCCGCTTTTCAGCCTCTTGTTGCAACAAAGTATTTTGAACAATTTGCCATGTCTTAGCTAACTTTTTTGCTGTTTTATCCTCCCCCAAAACTAAAGTAAATAACTCATCACCTAACTTTTTCCACTCTGTGAGCTCATGCACCGAATGTGGATTAACAAAATAACCTTTAGCATATCCCCATTCTAACAACCCCGGGAGGTCTTTCCTTATCTCCTTAACCCCCCGTTTCTCTAACCCTGTTATAAATAAATCATATGCTGCTTGCCTGTCCATTATGTCGTCAGCGCGCGCTGTTGCAACTCTCCGGCTTCGGCAGCACGTATGGCTCAAGACCACCTATATGGCTCCTGAGGGCGTTATCCCTTCCTCGTTTAACGCCGACCCGGTTGCATCAGGCCCCAACCCTACTTCTCCAACCGTGGCAGACGTGCACCAGGGCGCGGAAGCTCTTCTTTCGCGGAAGCTCTTCTTTCGCCAGGCGCAGGCAGACGTGCTCCCCCTTTTTCTTTTAGTCGAGACGAGAGGCAGCTTCAGATTCAGGTTCCTGTTTGGGTCCCTGTTCGGGCGCCATTTGTTGGAGAAGGGAGACGCGACACCATATGGTCATCAGCAGAACTCAGTTTATTTAAGCACAATCTTGAGTTATATACTTTGCTTAATTAACTCATACATATTGCAAAAGCTAAGCTCCTAATTGGTAGTGACTATACAATAGTTTACTTCATGTTATATCAGCATATTGCAACAGTTTGTATCCTTGTAGCATTTAACTCCTCTTTCTCATGATCTCAGTTCCTCTCTCTCATCCTCATGCTGGCCTTGTCCTAGCTTCTAGTTCTGAGAGCCATTGTGTCTTTTCTGAAAGCTATTGTGTCCTTTATCTTCTTTCCCATTTCTCAGCCAGCTTCTCAACCTCTCCACACGGAACCTGCGGGTAGACCTGCTGTCCGCGGCCGTCCTGTCCGGGGCCCTCCAAGTATCAAAAAGAGACCTTCACTCCAGTGCGGGTAAAGGCAGGGAGTAGCTAGGACTCTCGGTGTGTATTTGATTCATGAACCCCTGGGTAGACCGGCGGTCCGCGCCCTGCCTTGGTTCCCGGGTAGACCAGCTGTCCGCGGCCGGACTCGGTACCTGGCCGCTGACGGCTGGGGTAGACCAGGTGTCCGCGCTCGGACTTAGTTCCTGAGGACGGAACCTGCGGGTAGACCTGCTGTCCGCGGCCGGCCTGTCCGGGGCCCTCCAAGTATCAAAAAGGAGAGCTTCACTCCAGTGCGGGTAAAGGCAGGGAGTAGCTAGGACTCTCGGTGTGTATTTGATTCATGAACCCCTGGGTAGACCGGCGGTCCGCGCCCTGCCTTGGTTCCCGGGTAGACCAGCTGTCCGCGGCCGGACTCGGTACCTGGCTTCTGACGGCTGGGGTAGACCAGGTGTCCGCGCTCGGACTTAGTTCCTGAGGACGGAACCTGCGGGTAGACCTGCTGTCCGCGGCTGGCCTGTCCGGGGCCCTCCAAGTATCAAAAAGAAGACCTTCACTCCAGTGCGGGTAAAGGCAGGGAGTAGCTAGGACTCTCTTTAACTGGGGGCGTATGTAGCTGGCTGCCGAGCCCGTGGCTAGACCTGTTCCCCTGCAGCCGGCCTGTCCGGGGCCCTCCAAGTATCAAAAAGGAGACCTTCACTCCAGTGCGGGTAAAGGCAGGGAGTAGCTAGGACTCTCGGTGTGTATTTGATTCATGAACCCCTGGGTAGCCCGGCGGTCCGCGCCCTGCCTTGGTTCCCGGGTAGACCAGCTGTCCGCGGCCGGACTCGGTACCTGGCTTCTGACGGCTGGGGTAGACCAGGTGTCCGCGCTCGGACTTAGTTCCTGAGGACGGAACCTGCGGGTAGACCTGCTGTCCGCGGCTGGCCTGTCCGGGGCCCTCCAAGTATCAAAAAGAAGACCTTCACTCCAGTGCGGGTAAAGGCAGGGAGTAGCTAGGACTCTCGGTGTGTATATGATTCATGAACCCCTGGGTAGACCGGCTGTGCGCGCCCTGGCTTGGTTCCCGGGTAGACCGGCTGTCCACGGCCGGACTCCGTACCTGGCCGCTGACGGCCGGGGTAGACCAGGTGTCCGCGCTCGGACTTAGTTCCTGAGGACGGAACCTGCGGGTAGACCTGCTGTCCGCGGCCGGCCTGTTTGGGGCCCTCCAAGTATCAAAAAGGAGACCTTCACTCCAGTGCCGGTAAAGGCAGGGAGTAGCTAGGACTCTCTTTAACTGGGGGCGTATGTAGCTGGCTGCCGAGCCCGTGGCTAGACCTGTTCCCCCGCAGCCGGCCTGTCCGGGGCCCTCCAAGTATCAAAAAGGAGAGCTTCACTCCAGTGCGGGTAAAGGCAGGGAGTAGCTAGGACTCTCGGTGTGTATTTGATTCATGAACCCCTGGGTAGACCGGCTGTCCGCGCCCTGGCTTGTTTCTTGGGTAGACCGGCTGTCCACGGCCGGACTCCGTACCTGGCCGCTGACGGCTGGGGTAGACCAGGTGTCCGCGCTCGGACTTAGTTCCTGAGGACGGAACCTGCGGGTAGACCTGCTGTCCGCGGCTGGCCTGTCCGGGGCCCTCCAAGTATCAAAAAGAGACCTTCACTCCAGTGCGGGTAAAGGCAGGGAGTAGCTAGGACTCTCGGTGTGTATTTGATTCATGAACCCCTGGGTAGACCGGCGGTCCGCGCCCTGCCTTGGTTCCCGGGTAGACCAGCTGTCCGCGGCCGGACTCGGTACCTGGCTTCTGACGGCTGGGGTAGACCAGGTGTCCGCGCTCGGACTTAGTTCCTGAGGACGGAACCTGCGGGTAGACCTGCTGTCCGCGGCCGGCCTGTCCGGGGCCCTCCAAGTATCAAAAAGAGACCTTCACTCCAGTACGGGTAAAGGCAGGGAGTAGCTAGGACTCTCGGTGTGTATATGATTCATGAACCCCTGGGTAGACCGGCTGTCCGCGCCCTGGCTTGGTTCCCGGGTAGACCGGCTGTCCACGGCCGGACTCCGTACCTGGCTTCTGACGGCTGGGGTAGACCAGGTGTCCGCGCTCGGACTTAGTTCCTGACGACGGAACCTGCGGGTAGACCTGCTGTCCGCGGCTGGCCTGTCCGGGGCCCTCCAAGTATCAAAAAGAGACCTTCACTCCAGTGCGGGTAAAGGCAGGGAGTAGCTAGGACTCTCGGTGTGTATTTGATTCATGAACCCCTGGGTAGACCGGCGGTCCGCGCCCTGCCTTGGTTCCCGGGTAGACCAGCTGTCCGCGGCCGGACTCGGTACCTGGCTTCTGACGGCTGGGGTAGACCAGGTGTCCGCGCTCGGACTTAGTTCCTGAGGACGGAACCTGCGGGTAGACCTGCTGTCCGCGGCTGGCCTGTCCGGGGCCCTCCAAGTATCAAAAAGGAGAGCTTCACTCCAGTGCGGGTAAAGGCAGGGAGTAGCTAGGACTCTCGGTGTGTATTTGATTCATGAACCCCTGGGTAGACCGGCGGTCCGCGCCCTGCCTTGGTTCCCGGGTAGACCGGCTGTCCACGCCTGGACTTGGTACCTGGCTTCTGACGGCTGGGGTAGACCAGGTGTCCGCGCTCGGACTTAGTTCCTGAGGACGGAACCTGCGGGTAGACCTGCTGTCCGCGGCCGGCCTGTCCGGGGCCCTCCAAGTATCAAAAAGAAGACCTTCACTCTAGTGCGGGTAAAGGCAGGGAGTAGCTAGGACTCTCGGTGTGTATATGATTCATGAACCCCTGGGTAGACCGGCTGTGCGCGCCCTGGCTTGGTTCCCGGGTAGACCGGCTGTCCACGGCCGGACTCCGTACCTGGCCGCTGACGGCCGGGGTAGACCAGGTGTCCGCGCTCGGACTTAGTTCCTGAGGACGGAACCTGCGGGTAGACCTGCTGTCCGCGGCCGGCCTGTTTGGGGCCCTCCAAGTATCAAAAAGGAGACCTTCACTCCAGTGCCGGTAAGGGCACGGAGTAGCTAGGACTCTCTTTAACTGGGGGCGTATGTAGCTGGCTGCCGAGCCCGTGGCTAGACCTGTTCCCCCGCAGCCGGCCTGTCCGGGGCCCTCCAAGTATCAAAAAGGAGACCTTCACTCCAGTGCGGGTAAAGGCAGGGAGTAGCTAGGACTCTCGGTGTGTATTTGATTCATGAACCCCTGGGTAGACCGGCGGTCCGCGCCCTGCCTTGGTTCCCGGGTAGACCAGCTGTCCGCGGCCGGACTCGGTACCTGGCTTCTGACGGCTGGGGTAGACCAGGTGTCCGCGCTCGGACTTAGTTCCTGAGGACGGAACCTGCGGGTAGACCTGCTGTCCGCGGCTGGCCTGTCCGGGGCCCTCCAAGTATCAAAAAGGAGAGCTTCACTCCAGTGCGGGTAAAGGCAGGGAGTAGCTAGGACTCTCGGTGTGTATTTGATTCATGAACCCCTGGGTAGACCGGCGGTCCGCGCCCTGCCTTGGTTCCTGGGTAGACCGGCTGTCCACGGCCGGACTCCGTACCTGGCCGCTGACGGCCGGGGTAGACCAGGTGTCCGCGCTCGGACTTAGTTCCTGAGGACGGAACCTGCGGGTAGACCTGCTGTCCGCGGCCGGCCTGTTTGGGGCCCTCCAAGTATCAAAAAGGAGACCTTCACTCCAGTGCCGGTAAAGGCAGGGAGTAGCTAGGACTCTCTTTAACTGGGGGCGTATGTAGCTGGCTGCCGAGCCCGTGGCTAGACCTGTTCCCCCGCAGCCGGCCTGTCCGGGGCCCTCCAAGTATCAAAAAGGAGAGCTTCACTCCAGTGCGGGTAAAGGCAGGGAGTAGCTAGGACTCTCGGTGTGTATTTGATTCATGAACCCCTGGGTAGACCGGCGGTCCGCGCCCTGCCTTGGTTCCCGGGTAGACCGGCTGTCCACGCCTGGACTTGGTACCTGGCTTCTGACGGCTGGGGTAGACCAGGTGTCCGCGCTCGGACTTAGTTCCTGAGGACGGAACCTGCGGGTAGACCTGCTGTCCGCGGCCGGCCTGTCCGGGGCCCTCCAAGTATCAAAAAGAAGACCTTCACTCTAGTGCGGGTAAAGGCAGGGAGTAGCTAGGACTCTCGGTGTGTATATGATTCATGAACCCCTGGGTAGACCGGCTGTGCGCGCCCTGGCTTGGTTCCCGGGTAGACCGGCTGTCCACGGCCGGACTCCGTACCTGGCCGCTGACGGCCGGGGTAGACCAGGTGTCCGCGCTCGGACTTAGTTCCTGAGGACGGAACCTGCGGGTAGACCTGCTGTCCGCGGCCGGCCTGTTTGGGGCCCTCCAAGTATCAAAAAGGAGACCTTCACTCCAGTGCCGGTAAGGGCACGGAGTAGCTAGGACTCTCTTTAACTGGGGGCGTATGTAGCTGGCTGCCGAGCCCGTGGCTAGACCTGTTCCCCCGCAGCCGGCCTGTCCGGGGCCCTCCAAGTATCAAAAAGGAGACCTTCACTCCAGTGCGGGTAAAGGCAGGGAGTAGCTAGGACTCTCGGTGTGTATTTGATTCATGAACCCCTGGGTAGACCGGCTGTCCGCGCCCTGGCTTGTTTCTTGGGTAGACCGGCTGTCCACGGCCGGACTCCGTACCTGGCCGCTGACGGCTGGGGTAGACCAGGTGTCCGCGCTCGGACTTAGTTCCTGAGGACAGAACCTGCGGGTAGACCTGCTGTCCGCGGCTGGCCTGTCCGGGGCCCTCCAAGTATCAAAAAGAGACCTTCACTCCAGTGCGGGTAAAGGCAGGGAGTAGCTAGGACTCTCGGTGTGTATTTGATTCATGAACCCCTGGGTAGACCGGCGGTCCGCGCCCTGCCTTGGTTCCCGGGTAGACCGGCTGTCCACGCCTGGACTTGGTACCTGGCTTCTGACGGCTGGGGTAGACCAGGTGTCCGCGCTCGGACTTAGTTCCTGAGGACGGAACCTGCGGGTAGACCTGCTGTCCGCGGCTGGCCTGTCCGGGGCCCTCCAAGTATCAAAAAGAAGACCTTCACTCCAGTGCGGGTAAAGGCAGGGAGTAGCTAGGACTCTCTTTAACTGGGGGCGTATGTAGCTGGCTGCCGAGCCCGTGGCTAGACCTGTTCCCCCGCAGCCGGCCTGTCCGGGGCCCTCCAAGTATCAAAAAGGAGAGCTTCACTCCAGTGCGGGTAAAGGCAGGGAGTAGCTAGGACTCTCGGTGTGTATTTGATTCATGAACCCCTGGGTAGACCGGCTGTCCGCGCCCTGGCTTGTTTCTTGGGTAGACCGGCTGTCTACAGCCGGACTCCGTACCTGGCCGCTGACGGCCGGGGTAGACCAGGTGTCCGCGCTCGGACTTAGTTCCTGAGGACGGAACCTGCGGGTAGACCTGCTGTCCGCGGCCGGCCTGTCCGGGGCCCTCCAAGTATCAAAAAGAGACCTTCACTCCAGTGCGGGTAAAGGCAGGGAGTAGCTAGGACTCTCGGTGTGTATTTGATTCATGAACCCCTGGGTAGACCGGCTGTCCGCGCCCTGGCTTGTTTCTTGGGTAGACCGGCTGTCCACGGCCGGACTCCGTACCTGGCCGCTGACGGCTGGGGTAGACCAGGTGTCCGCGCTCGGACTTAATTCCTGAGGACGGAACCTGCGGGTAGACCTACTGTCCGCTGCCGGCCTGTCCGGGGGCCTCCAAGTATCAAAAAGAGACCTTCACTCCAGTGCGGGTAAAGGCAGGGAGTAGCTAGGACTCTCTTTAACTGGGGGCGTACGTAGCTGGCTGCCGAGCCCGTGGCTAGACCTGTTCCCCCGCGGCCGGCCTGTCCGGGGCCCTCCAAGTATCAAAAAGGAGAGCTTCACTCCAGTTCGGGTAAAGGCAGGGAGTAGCTAGGACTCTCGGTGTGTATTTGATTCATGAACCCCTGGGTAGACCGGCTGTCCGCGCCCTGGCTTGTTTCTTGGGTAGACCGGCTGTCCACGGCCGGACTCCGTACCTGGCCGCTGACGGCCGGGGTAGACCAGGTGTCCGCGCTCGGACTTAGTTCCTGAGGACGGAACCTGCGGGTAGACCTGCTGTCCGCGGCCGGCCTGTCCGGGGCCCTCCAAGTATCAAAAAGAGACCTTCACTCCAGTGCGGGTAAAGGCAGGGAGTAGCTAGGACTCTCGGTGTGTATTTGATTCATGAACCCCTGGGTAGACCGGCTGCCCTCGCCCTGGCTTGGTTCCCGGGTAGACCGGCTGTCCACGGCCGGACTCGGTACCTGGCCGCTGACGGCTGGGGTAGACCAGGTGTCCGCGCTCTGACTTAATTCCTGAGGACGGAACCTGCGGGTAGGCCTACTGTCCGCTGCCGGCCTGTCCGGGGGCCTCCAAGTATCAAAAAGAGACCTTCACTCCAGTGCGGGTAAAGGCAGGGAGTAGCTAGGACTCTCTTTAACTGGGGGCGTACGTAGCTGGCTGCCGAGCCCGTGGCTAGACCTGTTCCCCCGCGGCCGGCCTGTCCGGGGCCCTCCAAGTATCAAAAAGGAGACCTTCACTCCAGTGCGGGTAAAGGCAGGGAGTAGCTAGGACTCTCGGTGTGTATTTGATTCATGAACCCCTGGGTAGACCGGCTGTCCGCGCCCTAGCTTGTTTCTTGGGTAGACCGGCTGTCCACGGCCGGACTCCGTACCTGGCCGCTGACGGCTGGGGTAGACCAGGTGTCCGCGCTCGGACTTAGTTCCTGAGGACGGAACCTGCGGGTAGACCTGCTGTCCGCGGCCGGCCTGTCCGGGGCCCTCCAAGTATCAAAAAGGAGACCTTCACTCCAGTGCGGGTAAAGGCAGGGAGTAGCTAGGACTCTCGGTGTGTATTTGATTCATGAACCCCTGGGTAGACCGGCGGTCCGCGCCCTGGCTTGGTTCCCGGGTAGACCAGCTTTCCGCGGCCGGACTCGGTACCTGGCTTCTGACGGCTGGGGTAGACCAGGTGTCCGCGCTCGGACTTAGTTCCTGAGGACGGAACCTGCGGGTAGACCTGCTGTCCGCGGCTGGCCTGTCCGGGGCCCTCCAAGTATCAAAAAGAAGACCTTCACTCCAGTGCGGGTAAAGGCAGGGAGTAGCTAGGACTCTCTTTAACTGGGGGCGTATGTAGCTGGCTGCCGAGCCCGTGGCTAGACCTGTTCCCCCGCAGCCGGCCTGTCCGGGGCCCTCCAAGTATCAAAAAGAAGACCTTCACTCCAGTTCGGGTAAAGGCAGGGAGTAGCTAGGACTCTCTTTAACTGGGGGCGTATGTAGCTGGCTGCCGAGCCCGTGGCTAGACCTGTTCCCCCGCAGGCAGCCTGTCCGGGGCCCTCCAAGTATCAAAAAGGAGACCTTCACTCAAGTGCGGGTAAAGGCAGGGAGTAGCTAGGACTCTCGGTGTGTATTTGATTCATGAACCCCTGGGTAGACCGGCGGTCCGCGCCCTGGCTTGTTTCTTGGGTAGACCGGCTGTCCACGGCCGGACTCCGTACCTGGCCGCTGACGGCTGGGGTAGACCAGGTGTAATCGCTCGGACTTAGTTCCTGTGGACGGAACCTGCGGGTAGACCTGCTGTCCGCGGCCGGCCTGTCCGGGGCCCTCCAAGTATCAAAAAGAGACCTTCACTCCAGTGCGGGTAAAGGCAGGGAGTAGCTAGGACTCTCGGTGTGTATTTGATTCATGAACCCCTGGGGAGACCGGCGGTCCACGCCCTTCCTTGGTTTCTGGTTAGACCGGCTGTCCACGGCCGGACTCCGTACCTTGCCGCTGACGGCTGGGGTAGACCAGGTGTCCGCGCTCGGACTTAGTTCCTGAGGACGGAACCTGCGGGTAGACCTGATGTCCGCGGCCGGCCTGTTTGGGGCCCTCCAAGTATCAAAAAGGAGACCTTCACTCCAGTGCGGGTAAAGGCAGGGAGTAGCTAGGACTCTCGGTGTGTATTTGATTCATGAACCCCTGGGTAGACCGGCTGTCCGCGCCCTGCCTTGGTTCCCCGGTAGACCGGCTGTCCACGGCCGGACTCGGTACCTGGCCGCTGACGGCTGGGGTAGACCAGGTGTCCGCGCTCTGACTTAATTCCTGAGGACGGAACCTGCGGGTAGACCTACTGTCCGCTGCCGGCCTGTCCGGGGGCCTCCAAGTATCAAAAAGAGACCTTCACTCCAGTGCGGGAAAAGGCAGGGAGTAGCTAGGACTCTCTTTAACTGGGGGCGTACGTAGCTGGCTGCCGAGCCCGTGGCTAGACCTGTTCCCCCGCGGCCGGCCTGTCCGGGGCCCTCCAAGTATCAAAAAGGAGACCTTCACTCCAGTGCGGGTAAAGGCAGGGAGTAGCTAGGACTCTCGGTGTGTATTTGATTCATGAACCCCTGGGTAGACCGGCTATCCGCGCCCTAGCTTGTTTCTTGGGTAGACCGGCTGTCCACGGCCGGACTCCGTACCTGGCCGCTGACGGCTGGGGTAGACCAGGTGTCCGCGCTCGGACTTAGTTCCTGAGGACGGAACCTGCGGGTAGACCTGCTGTCCGCGGCCGGCCTGTCCGGGGCCCTCCAAGTATCAAAAAGGAGACCTTCAATCCAGTGCGGGTAAAGGCAGGGAGTAGCTAGGACTCTCGGTGTGTATTTGATTCATGAACCCCTGGGTAGACCGGCGGTCCGCGCCCTGCCTTGGTTCCCGGGTAGACCAGCTTTCCGCGGCCGGACTCGGTACCTGGCTTCTGACGGCTGGGGTAGACCAGGTGTCCGCGCTCGGACTTAGTTCCTGAGGACGGAACCTGCGGGTAGACCTGCTGTCCGCGGCTGGCCTGTCCGGGGCCCTCCAAGTATCAAAAAGAAGACCTTCACTCCAGTGCGGGTAAAGGCAGGGAGTAGCTAGGACTCTCTTTAACTGGGGGCGTATGTAGCTGGCTGCCGAGCCCGTGGCTAGACCTGTTCCCCCGCAGCCGGCCTGTCCGGGGCCCTCCAAGTATCAAAAAGGAGAGCTTCACTCCAGTGCGGGTAAAGGCAGGGAGTAGCTAGGACTCTCGGTGTGTATTTGATTCATGAACCCCTGGGTAGACCGGCGGTCCGCGCCCTGCCTTGGTTCCTGGGTAGACCGGCTGTCCACGGCCGGACTCCGTACCTGGCCGCTGACGGCTGGGGTAGACCAGGTGTCCGCGCTCGGACTTAGTTCCTGAGGACGGAACCTGCGGGTAGACCTGCTGTCCGCGGCCGGCCTGTCCGGGGCCCTCCAAGTATCAAAAAGAGACCTTCACTCCAGTGCGGGTAAAGGCAGGGAGTAGCTAGGACTCTCGGTGTGTATTTGATTCATGAACCCCTGGGTAGACCGGCTGTCCGCGCCCTGGCTTGTTTCTTGGGTAGACCGGCTGTCCACGGCCGGACTCGGTACCTGGCCGCTGACGGCTGGGGTAGACCAGGTGTCCGCGCTCGGACTTAATTCCTGAGGACGGAACCTGCGGGTAGACCTACTGTCCGCTGCCGGCCTGTCCGGGGGCCTCCAAGTATCAAAAAGAGACCTTCACTCCAGTGCGGGAAAAGGCAGGGAGTAGCTAGGACTCTCTTTAACTGGGGGCGTACGTAGCTGGCTGCCGAGCCCGTGGCTAGACCTGTTCCCCCGCGGCCGGCCTGTCCGGGGCCCTCCAAGTATCAAAAAGGAGACCTTCACTCCAGTGCGGGTAAAGGCAGGGAGTAGCTAGGACTCTCGGTGTGTATTTGATTCATGAACCCCTGGGTAGACCTGCTGTCCGCGGCCGGCCTGTCCGGGGCCCTCCAAGTATCAAAAAGGAGAGCTTCACTCCAGTGCGGGTAAAGGCAGGGAGTAGCTAGGACTCTCGGTGTGTATTTGATTCATGAACCCCTGGGTAGACCGGCTGTCCGCGCCCTAGCTTGTTTCTTGGGTAGACCGGCTGTCCACGGCCGGACTCCGTACCTGGCCGCTGACGGCTGGGGTAGACCAGGTGTCCGCGCTCGGACTTAGTTCCTGAGGACGGAACCTGCGGGTAGACCTGCTGTCCGCGGCCGGCCTGTCCGGGGCCCTCCAAGTATCAAAAAGGAGAGCTTCACTCCAGTGCGGGTAAAGGCAGGGAGTAGCTAGGACTCTCGGTGTGTATTTGATTCATGAACCCCTGGGTAGACCGGCGGTCCGCGCCCTGCCTTGGTTCCCGGGTAGACCAGCTTTCCGCGGCCGGACTCGGTACCTGGCTTCTGACGGCTGGCGTAGACCAGGTGTCCGCGCTCGGACTTAGTTCCTGAGGACGGAACCTGC
Organism: Zosterops lateralis; assembly: GCF_965231275.1. Lineage (NCBI taxonomy): Eukaryota > Metazoa > Chordata > Aves > Passeriformes > Zosteropidae > Zosterops > Zosterops lateralis. The sequence goes on from NW_028154577.1 coordinate 54,357, forward strand.
GGGTAGACCTGCTGTCCGCGGCTGGCCTGTCCGGGGCCCTCCAAGTATCAAAAAGGAGACCTTCACTCCAGTGCGGGTAAAGGCAGGGAGTAGCTAGGACTCTCGGTGTGTATTTGATTCATGAACCCCTGGGTAGACCGGCGGTCCGCGCCCTGGCTTGGTTCCCGGGTAGACCGGCTGTCCACGGCCGGACTCGGTACCTGGCCGCTGACGGCTGGGGTAGACCAGGTGTCCGCGCTCTGACTTAATTCCTGAGGACGGAACCTGCGGGTAGACCTACTGTCCGCTGCCGGCCTGTCCGGGGGCCTCCAAGTATCAAAAAGAGACCTTCACTCCAGTGCGGGTAAAGGCAGGGAGTAGCTAGGACTCTCTTTAACTGGGGGCGTACGTAGCTGGCTGCCGAGCCCGTGGCTAGACCTGTTCCCCCGCGGCCGGCCTGTCCGGGGCCCTCCAAGTATCAAAAAGGAGACCTTCACTCCAGTGCGGGTAAAGGCAGGGAGTAGCTAGGACTCTCGGTGTGTATTTGATTCATGAACCCCTGGGTAGACCGGCTGTCCGCGCCCTAGCTTGTTTCTTGGGTAGACCGGCTGTCCACGGCCGGACTCCGTACCTGGCCGCTGACGGCTGGGGTAGACCAGGTGTCCGCGCTCGGACTTAGTTCCTGAGGACGGAACCTGCGGGTAGACCTGCTGTCCGCGGCCGGCCTGTCCGGGGCCCTCCAAGTATCAAAAAGGAGACCTTCACTCCAGTGCGGGTAAAGGCAGGGAGTAGCTAGGACTCTCGGTGTGTATTTGATTCATGAACCCCTGGGTAGACCGGCGGTCCGCGCCCTGGCTTGGTTCCCGGGTAGACCAGCTTTCCGCGGCCGGACTCGGTACCTGGCTTCTGACGGCTGGGGTAGACCAGGTGTCCGCGCTCGGACTTAGTTCCTGAGGACGGAACCTGCGGGTAGACCTGCTGTCCGCGGCTGGCCTGTCCGGGGCCCTCCAAGTATCAAAAAGAAGACCTTCACTCCAGTGCGGGTAAAGGCAGGGAGTAGCTAGGACTCTCTTTAACTGGGGGCGTATGTAGCTGGCTGCCGAGCCCGTGGCTAGACCTGTTCCCCCGCAGCCGGCCTGTCCGGGGCCCTCCAAGTATCAAAAAGAAGACCTTCACTCCAGTTCGGGTAAAGGCAGGGAGTAGCTAGGACTCTCTTTAACTGGGGGCGTATGTAGCTGGCTGCCGAGCCCGTGGCTAGACCTGTTCCCCCGCAGCCAGCCTGTCCGGGGCCCTCCAAGTATCAAAAAGGAGAGCTTCACTCCAGTGCGGGTAAAGGCAGGGAGTAGCTAGGACTCTCGGTGTGTATTTGATTCATGAACCCCTGGGTAGACCGGCGGTCCGCGTCCTGCCTTGGTTCCTGGGTAGACCGGCTGTCCACGGCCGGACTCCGTACCTGGCCGCTGACAGCTGGGGTAGACCAGGTGTCCGCGCTCGGACTTAGTTCCTGAGGACGGAACCTGCGGGTAGACCTGCTGTCCGCGGCCGGCCTGTCCGGGGCCCTCCAAGTATCAAAAAGGAGAGCTTCACTCCAGTGCGGGTAAAGGCAGGGAGTAGCTAGGACTCTCGGTGTGTATTTGATTCATGAACCCCTGGGTAGACCGGCTGTCCGCGCCCTGGCTTGTTTATTGGGTAGACCGGCTGTCCACGGCCGGACTCCGTACATGGCCGCTGACGGCTGGGGTAGACCAGGTGTCCGCGCTCGGACTTAATTCCTGAGGACGGAACCTGCGGGTAGACCTACTGTCCGCTGCCGGCCTGTCCGGGGCCCTCCAAGTATCAAAAAGAGACCTTCACTCCAGTGCGGGTAAAGGCAGGGAGTAGCTAGGACTCTCTTTAACTGGGGGCGTACGTAGCTGGCTGCCGAGCCCGTGGCTAGACCTGTTCCCCCGCGGCCGGCCTGTCCGGGGCCCTCCAAGTATCAAAAAGGAGACCTTCACTCCAGTGCGGGTAAAGGCAGGGAGTAGCTAGGACTCTCGGTGTGTATTTGATTCATGAACCCCTGGGTAGACCTGCTGTCCGCGGCCGGCCTGTCCGGGGCCCTCCAAGTATCAAAAAGGAGACCTTCACTCAAGTGCAGGTAAAGGCAGGGAGTAGCTAGGACTCTCGGTGTGTATTTGATTCATGAACCCCTGGGTAGACCGGCTGTCCGCGCCCTGGCTTGTTTCTTGGGTAGACCGGCTGTCCACGGCCGGACTCCGTACCTGGCCGCTGACGGCTGGGGTAGACCAGGTGTCCGCGCTCGGACTTAGTTCCTGAGGACGGAACCTGCGGGTAGACCTGCTGTCCGCGGCCGGCCTGTCCGGGGCCCTCCAAGTATCAAAAAGAGACCTTCACTCCAGTGCGGGTAAAGGCAGGGAGTAGCTAGGACTCTCGGTGTGTATTTGATTCATGAACCCCTGGGTAGACCGGCTGTCCGCGCCCTGGCTTGTTTCTTGGGTAGTCCGGCTGTCCACGGCCGGACTCGGTACCTGGCCGCTGACGGCTGGGGTAGACCAGGTGTCCGCGCTCGGACTTAATTCCTGAGGACGGAACCTGCGGGTAGACCTACTGTCCGCTGCCGGCCTGTCCGGGGGCCTCCAAGTATCAAAAAGAGACCTTCACTCCAGTGCGGGTAAAGGCAGGGAGTAGCTAGGACTCTCTTTAACTGGGGGCGTACGTAGCTGGCTGCCGAGCCCGTGGCTAGACCTGTTCCCCCGCGGCCGGCCTGTCCGGGGCCCTCCAAGTATCAAAAAGGAGACCTTCACTCCAGTGCGGGTAAAGGCAGGGAGTAGCTAGGACTCTCGGTGTGTATTTGATTCATGAACCCCTGGGTAGACCGGCTGTCCGCGGCCGGCCTGTCCGGGGCCCTCCAAGTATCAAAAAGTAGACCTTCACTCAAGTGCAGGTAAAGGCAGGGAGTAGCTAGGACTCTCGGTGTGTATTTGATTCATGAACCCCTGGGTAGACCGGCTGTCCGCGCCCTGGCTTGTTTCTTGGGTAGACCGGCTGTCCACGGCCGGACTCCGTACCTGGCCGCTGACGGCTGGGGTAGACCAGGTGTCCGCGCTCGGACTTAGTTCCTGAGGACGGAACCTGCGGGTAGACCTGCTGTCCGCGGCCGGCCTGTCCGGGGCCCTCCAAGTATCAAAAAGAGACCTTCACTCCAGTGCGGGTAAAGGCAGGGAGTAGCTAGGACTCTCGGTGTGTATTTGATTCATGAACCCCTGGGTAGACCGGCTGTCCGCGCCCTGGCTTGTTTCTTGGGTAGTCCGGCTGTCCACGGCCGGACTCGGTACCTGGCCGCTGACGGCTGGGGTAGACCAGGTGTCCGCGCTCGGACTTAATTCCTGAGGACGGAACCTGCGGGTAGACCTACTGTCCGCTGCCGGCCTGTCCGGGGGCCTCCAAGTATCAAAAAGAGACCTTCACTCCAGTGCGGGTAAAGGCAGGGAGTAGCTAGGACTCTCTTTAACTGGGGGCGTACGTAGCTGGCTGCCGAGCCCGTGGCTAGAACTGTTCCCCCGCGGCCGGCCTGTCCGGGGCCCTCCAAGTATCAAAAAGGAGACCTTCACTCCAGTGCGGGTAAAGGCAGGGAGTAGCTAGGACTCTCGGTGTGTATTTGATTCATGAACCCCTGGGTAGACCTGCTGTCCGCGGCCGGCCTGTCCGGGGCCCTCCAAGTATCAAAAAGGAGACCTTCACTCAAGTGCGGGTAAAGGCAGGGAGTAGCTAGGACTCTCGGTGTGTATTTGATTCATGAACCCCTGGGTAGACCGGCTGTCCGCGCCCTGGCTTGTTTCTTGGGTAGACCGGCTGTCCACGGCCGGACTCCGTACCTGGCCGCTGACGGCTGGGGTAGACCAGGTGTCCGCGCTCGGACTTAGTTCCTGAGGACGGAACCTGCGGGTAGACCTGCTGTCCGCGGCCGGCCTGTCCGGGGCCCTCCAAGTATCAAAAAGAGACCTTCACTCCAGTGCGGGTAAAGGCAGGGAGTAGCTAGGACTCTCGGTGTGTATTTGATTCATGAACCCCTGGGTAGACCGGCTGTCCGCGCCCTGGCTTGTTTCTTGGGTAGACCGGCTGTCCACGGCCGGACTCGGTACCTGGCCGCTGACGGCTGGGGTAGACCAGGTGTCCGCGCTCTGACTTAATTCCTGAGGACGGAACCTGCGGGTAGACCTACTGTCCGCTGCCGGCCTGTCCGGGGGCCTCCAAGTATCAAAAAGAGACCTTCACTCCAGTGCGGGAAAAGGCAGGGAGTAGCTAGGACTCTCTTTAACTGGGGGCGTACGTAGCTGGCTGCCGAGCCCGTGGCTAGACCTGTTCCCCCGCGGCCGGCCTGTCCGGGGCCCTCCAAGTATCAAAAAGAGACCTTCACTCCAGTACGGGTAAAGGCAGGGAGTAGCTAGGACTCTCGGTGTGTATATGATTCATGAACCCCTGGGTAGACCGGCTGTCCGCGCCCTGGCTTGGTTCCCGGGTAGACCGGCTGTCCACGGCCGGACTCCGTACCTGGCTTCTGACGGCTGGGGTAGACCAGGTGTCCGCGCTCGGACTTAGTTCCTGACGACGGAACCTGCGGGTAGACCTGCTGTCCGCGGCTGGCCTGTCCGGGGCCCTCCAAGTATCAAAAAGAGACCTTCACTCCAGTGCGGGTAAAGGCAGGGAGTAGCTAGGACTCTCGGTGTGTATTTGATTCATGAACCCCTGGGTAGACCGGCGGTCCGCGCCCTGCCTTGGTTCCCGGGTAGACCAGCTGTCCGCGGCCGGACTCGGTACCTGGCTTCTGACGGCTGGGGTAGACCAGGTGTCCGCGCTCGGACTTAGTTCCTGAGGACGGAACCTGCGGGTAGACCTGCTGTCCGCGGCTGGCCTGTCCGGGGCCCTCCAAGTATCAAAAAGGAGAGCTTCACTCCAGTGCGGGTAAAGGCAGGGAGTAGCTAGGACTCTCGGTGTGTATTTGATTCATGAACCCCTGGGTAGACCGGCGGTCCGCGCCCTGCCTTGGTTCCCGGGTAGACCGGCTGTCCACGCCTGGACTTGGTACCTGGCTTCTGACGGCTGGGGTAGACCAGGTGTCCGCGCTCGGACTTAGTTCCTGAGGACGGAACCTGCGGGTAGACCTGCTGTCCGCGGCCGGCCTGTCCGGGGCCCTCCAAGTATCAAAAAGAAGACCTTCACTCTAGTGCGGGTAAAGGCAGGGAGTAGCTAGGACTCTCGGTGTGTATATGATTCATGAACCCCTGGGTAGACCGGCTGTGCGCGCCCTGGCTTGGTTCCCGGGTAGACCGGCTGTCCACGGCCGGACTCCGTACCTGGCCGCTGACGGCCGGGGTAGACCAGGTGTCCGCGCTCGGACTTAGTTCCTGAGGACGGAACCTGCGGGTAGACCTGCTGTCCGCGGCCGGCCTGTTTGGGGCCCTCCAAGTATCAAAAAGGAGACCTTCACTCCAGTGCCGGTAAGGGCACGGAGTAGCTAGGACTCTCTTTAACTGGGGGCGTATGTAGCTGGCTGCCGAGCCCGTGGCTAGACCTGTTCCCCCGCAGCCGGCCTGTCCGGGGCCCTCCAAGTATCAAAAAGGAGACCTTCACTCCAGTGCGGGTAAAGGCAGGGAGTAGCTAGGACTCTCGGTGTGTATTTGATTCATGAACCCCTGGGTAGACCGGCGGTCCGCGCCCTGCCTTGGTTCCCGGGTAGACCAGCTGTCCGCGGCCGGACTCGGTACCTGGCTTCTGACGGCTGGGGTAGACCAGGTGTCCGCGCTCGGACTTAGTTCCTGAGGACGGAACCTGCGGGTAGACCTGCTGTCCGCGGCTGGCCTGTCCGGGGCCCTCCAAGTATCAAAAAGGAGAGCTTCACTCCAGTGCGGGTAAAGGCAGGGAGTAGCTAGGACTCTCGGTGTGTATTTGATTCATGAACCCCTGGGTAGACCGGCGGTCCGCGCCCTGCCTTGGTTCCTGGGTAGACCGGCTGTCCACGGCCGGACTCCGTACCTGGCCGCTGACGGCCGGGGTAGACCAGGTGTCCGCGCTCGGACTTAGTTCCTGAGGACGGAACCTGCGGGTAGACCTGCTGTCCGCGGCCGGCCTGTTTGGGGCCCTCCAAGTATCAAAAAGGAGACCTTCACTCCAGTGCCGGTAAAGGCAGGGAGTAGCTAGGACTCTCTTTAACTGGGGGCGTATGTAGCTGGCTGCCGAGCCCGTGGCTAGACCTGTTCCCCCGCAGCCGGCCTGTCCGGGGCCCTCCAAGTATCAAAAAGGAGAGCTTCACTCCAGTGCGGGTAAAGGCAGGGAGTAGCTAGGACTCTCGGTGTGTATTTGATTCATGAACCCCTGGGTAGACCGGCGGTCCGCGCCCTGCCTTGGTTCCCGGGTAGACCGGCTGTCCACGCCTGGACTTGGTACCTGGCTTCTGACGGCTGGGGTAGACCAGGTGTCCGCGCTCGGACTTAGTTCCTGAGGACGGAACCTGCGGGTAGACCTGCTGTCCGCGGCCGGCCTGTCCGGGGCCCTCCAAGTATCAAAAAGAAGACCTTCACTCTAGTGCGGGTAAAGGCAGGGAGTAGCTAGGACTCTCGGTGTGTATATGATTCATGAACCCCTGGGTAGACCGGCTGTGCGCGCCCTGGCTTGGTTCCCGGGTAGACCGGCTGTCCACGGCCGGACTCCGTACCTGGCCGCTGACGGCCGGGGTAGACCAGGTGTCCGCGCTCGGACTTAGTTCCTGAGGACGGAACCTGCGGGTAGACCTGCTGTCCGCGGCCGGCCTGTTTGGGGCCCTCCAAGTATCAAAAAGGAGACCTTCACTCCAGTGCCGGTAAGGGCACGGAGTAGCTAGGACTCTCTTTAACTGGGGGCGTATGTAGCTGGCTGCCGAGCCCGTGGCTAGACCTGTTCCCCCGCAGCCGGCCTGTCCGGGGCCCTCCAAGTATCAAAAAGGAGACCTTCACTCCAGTGCGGGTAAAGGCAGGGAGTAGCTAGGACTCTCGGTGTGTATTTGATTCATGAACCCCTGGGTAGACCGGCTGTCCGCGCCCTGGCTTGTTTCTTGGGTAGACCGGCTGTCCACGGCCGGACTCCGTACCTGGCCGCTGACGGCTGGGGTAGACCAGGTGTCCGCGCTCGGACTTAGTTCCTGAGGACAGAACCTGCGGGTAGACCTGCTGTCCGCGGCTGGCCTGTCCGGGGCCCTCCAAGTATCAAAAAGAGACCTTCACTCCAGTGCGGGTAAAGGCAGGGAGTAGCTAGGACTCTCGGTGTGTATTTGATTCATGAACCCCTGGGTAGACCGGCGGTCCGCGCCCTGCCTTGGTTCCCGGGTAGACCGGCTGTCCACGCCTGGACTTGGTACCTGGCTTCTGACGGCTGGGGTAGACCAGGTGTCCGCGCTCGGACTTAGTTCCTGAGGACGGAACCTGCGGGTAGACCTGCTGTCCGCGGCTGGCCTGTCCGGGGCCCTCCAAGTATCAAAAAGAAGACCTTCACTCCAGTGAGGGTAAAGGCAGGGAGTAGCTAGGACTCTCTTTAACTGGGGGCGTATGTAGCTGGCTGCCGAGCCCGTGGCTAGACCTGTTCCCCCGCAGCCGGCCTGTCCGGGGCCCTCCAAGTATCAAAAAGGAGAGCTTCACTCCAGTGCGGGTAAAGGCAGGGAGTAGCTAGGACTCTCGGTGTGTATTTGATTCATGAACCCCTGGGTAGACCGGCTGTCCGCGCCCTGGCTTGTTTCTTGGGTAGACCGGCTGTCTACAGCCGGACTCCGTACCTGGCCGCTGACGGCCGGGGTAGACCAGGTGTCCGCGCTCGGACTTAGTTCCTGAGGACGGAACCTGCGGGTAGACCTGCTGTCCGCGGCCGGCCTGTCCGGGGCCCTCCAAGTATCAAAAAGAGACCTTCACTCCAGTGCGGGTAAAGGCAGGGAGTAGCTAGGACTCTCGGTGTGTATTTGATTCATGAACCCCTGGGTAGACCGGCTGTCCGCGCCCTGGCTTGTTTCTTGGGTAGACCGGCTGTCCACGGCCGGACTCCGTACCTGGCCGCTGACGGCTGGGGTAGACCAGGTGTCCGCGCTCGGACTTAATTCCTGAGGACGGAACCTGCGGGTAGACCTACTGTCCGCTGCCGGCCTGTCCGGGGGCCTCCAAGTATCAAAAAGAGACCTTCACTCCAGTGCGGGTAAAGGCAGGGAGTAGCTAGGACTCTCTTTAACTGGGGGCGTACGTAGCTGGCTGCCGAGCCCGTGGCTAGACCTGTTCCCCCGCGGCCGGCCTGTCCGGGGCCCTCCAAGTATCAAAAAGGAGAGCTTCACTCCAGTTCGGGTAAAGGCAGGGAGTAGCTAGGACTCTCGGTGTGTATTTGATTCATGAACCCCTGGGTAGACCGGCTGTCCGCGCCCTGGCTTGTTTCTTGGGTAGACCGGCTGTCCACGGCCGGACTCCGTACCTGGCCGCTGACGGCTGGGGTAGACCAGGTGTCCGCGCTCGGACTTAGTTCCTGAGGACGGAACCTGCGGGTAGACCTGCTGTCCGCGGCCGGCCTGTCCGGGGCCCTCCAAGTATCAAAAAGAGACCTTCACTCCAGTGCGGGTAAAGGCAGGGAGTAGCTAGGACTCTCGGTGTGTATTTGATTCATGAACCCCTGGGTAGACCGGCTGCCCTCGCCCTGGCTTGGTTCCCGGGTAGACCGGCTGTCCACGGCCGGACTCGGTACCTGGCCGCTGACGGCTGGGGTAGACCAGGTGTCCGCGCTCTGACTTAATTCCTGAGGACGGAACCTGCGGGTAGGCCTACTGTCCGCTGCCGGCCTGTCCGGGGGCCTCCAAGTATCAAAAAGAGACCTTCACTCCAGTGCGGGTAAAGGCAGGGAGTAGCTAGGACTCTCTTTAACTGGGGGCGTACGTAGCTGGCTGCCGAGCCCGTGGCTAGACCTGTTCCCCCGCGGCCGGCCTGTCCGGGGCCCTCCAAGTATCAAAAAGGAGACCTTCACTCCAGTGCGGGTAAAGGCAGGGAGTAGCTAGGACTCTCGGTGTGTATTTGATTCATGAACCCCTGGGTAGACCGGCTGTCCGCGCCCTAGCTTGTTTCTTGGGTAGACCGGCTGTCCACGGCCGGACTCCGTACCTGGCCGCTGACGGCTGGGGTAGACCAGGTGTCCGCGCTCGGACTTAGTTCCTGAGGACGGAACCTGCGGGTAGACCTGCTGTCCGCGGCCGGCCTGTCCGGGGCCCTCCAAGTATCAAAAAGGAGACCTTCACTCCAGTGCGGGTAAAGGCAGGGAGTAGCTAGGACTCTCGGTGTGTATTTGATTCATGAACCCCTGGGTAGACCGGCGGTCCGCGCCCTGGCTTGGTTCCCGGGTAGACCAGCTTTCCGCGGCCGGACTCGGTACCTGGCTTCTGACGGCTGGGGTAGACCAGGTGTCCGCGCTCGGACTTAGTTCCTGAGGACGGAACCTGCGGGTAGACCTGCTGTCCGCGGCTGGCCTGTCCGGGGCCCTCCAAGTATCAAAAAGAAGACCTTCACTCCAGTGCGGGTAAAGGCAGGGAGTAGCTAGGACTCTCTTTAACTGGGGGCGTATGTAGCTGGCTGCCGAGCCCGTGGCTAGACCTGTTCCCCCGCAGCCGGCCTGTCCGGGGCCCTCCAAGTATCAAAAAGAAGACCTTCACTCCAGTTCGGGTAAAGGCAGGGAGTAGCTAGGACTCTCTTTAACTGGGGGCGTATGTAGCTGGCTGCCGAGCCCGTGGCTAGACCTGTTCCCCCGCAGGCAGCCTGTCCGGGGCCCTCCAAGTATCAAAAAGGAGACCTTCACTCAAGTGCGGGTAAAGGCAGGGAGTAGCTAGGACTCTCGGTGTGTATTTGATTCATGAACCCCTGGGTAGACCGGCGGTCCGCGCCCTGGCTTGTTTCTTGGGTAGACCGGCTGTCCACGGCCGGACTCCGTACCTGGCCGCTGACGGCTGGGGTAGACCAGGTGTAATCGCTCGGACTTAGTTCCTGTGGACGGAACCTGCGGGTAGACCTGCTGTCCGCGGCCGGCCTGTCCGGGGCCCTCCAAGTATCAAAAAGAGACCTTCACTCCAGTGCGGGTAAAGGCAGGGAGTAGCTAGGACTCTCGGTGTGTATTTGATTCATGAACCCCTGGGGAGACCGGCGGTCCACGCCCTTCCTTGGTTTCTGGTTAGACCGGCTGTCCACGGCCGGACTCCGTACCTTGCCGCTGACGGCTGGGGTAGACCAGGTGTCCGCGCTCGGACTTAGTTCCTGAGGACGGAACCTGCGGGTAGACCTGATGTCCGCGGCCGGCCTGTTTGGGGCCCTCCAAGTATCAAAAAGGAGACCTTCACTCCAGTGCGGGTAAAGGCAGGGAGTAGCTAGGACTCTCTTTAACTGGGGGCGTATGTAGCTGGCTGCCGAGCCCGTGGCTAGACCTGTTCCCCCGCAGCCGGCCTGTCCGGGGCCCTCCAAGTATCAAAAAGGAGAGCTTCACTCCAGTGCGGGTAAAGGCAGGGAGTAGCTAGGACTCTCGGTGTGTATTTGATTCATGAACCCCTGGGTAGACCGGCTGTCCGCGCCCTGGCTTGTTTCTTGGGTAGACCGGCTGTCCACGGCCGGACTCCGTACCTGGCCGCTGACGGCTGGGGTAGACCAGGTGTCCGCGCTCGGACTTAGTTCCTGAGGACGGAACCTGCGGGTAGACCTGCTGTCCGCGGCCGGCCTGTCCGGGGCCCTCCAAGTATCAAAAAGAGACCTTCACTCCAGTGCGGGTAAAGGCAGGGAGTAGCTAGGACTCTCGGTGTGTATTTGATTCATGAACCCCTGGGTAGACCGGCTGTCCGCGCCCTGGCTTGTTTCTTGGGTAGACCGGCTGTCCACGGCCGGACTCGGTACCTGGCCGCTGACGGCTGGGGTAGACCAGGTGTCCGCGCTCTGACTTAATTCCTGAGGACGGAACCTGCGGGTAGACCTACTGTCCGCTGCCGGCCTGTCCGGGGGCCTCCAAGTATCAAAAAGAGACCTTCACTCCAGTGCGGGAAAAGGCAGGGAGTAGCTAGGACTCTCTTTAACTGGGGGCGTACGTAGCTGGCTGCCGAGCCCGTGGCTAGACCTGTTCCCCCGCGGCCGGCCTGTCCGGGGCCCTCCAAGTATCAAAAAGGAGACCTTCACTCCAGTGCGGGTAAAGGCAGGGAGTAGCTAGGACTCTCGGTGTGTATTTGATTCATGAACCCCTGGGTAGACCTGCTGTCCGCGGCCGGCCTGTCCGGGGCCCTCCAAGTATCAAAAAGGAGACCTTCACTCAAGTGCGGGTAAAGGCAGGGAGTAGCTAGGACTCTCGGTGTGTATTTGATTCATGAACCCCTGGGTAGACCGGCGGTCCGCGCCCTGGCTTGTTTCTTGGGTAGACCGGCTGTCCACGGCCGGACTCCGTACCTGGCCGCTGACGGCTGGGGTAGACCAGGTGTCCGCGCTCGGACTTAGTTCCTGTGGACGGAACCTGCGGGTAGACCTGCTGTCCGCGGCCGGCCTGTCCGGGGCCCTCCAAGTATCAAAAAGAGACCTTCACTCCAGTGCGGGTAAAGGCAGGGAGTAGCTAGGACTCTCGGTGTGTATTTGATTCATGAACCCCTGGGGAGACCGGCGGTCCACGCCCTGCCTTGGTTTCTGGTTAGACCGGCTGTCCACGGCCGGACTCCGTACCTTGCCGCTGACGGCTGGGGTAGACCAGGTGTCCGCGCTCGGACTTAGTTCCTGAGGACGGAACCTGCGGGTAGACCTGATGTCCGCGGCCGGCCTGTTTGGGGCCCTCCAAGTATCAAAAAGGAGACCTTCACTCCAGTGCGGGTAAAGGCAGGGAGTAGCTAGGACTCTCGGTGTGTATTTGATTCATGAACCCCTGGGTAGACCGGCTGTCCGCGCCCTGCCTTGGTTCCCCGGTAGACCGGCTGTCCACGGCCGGACTCGGTACCTGGCCGCTGACGGCTGGGGTAGACCAGGTGTCCGCGCTCTGACTTAATTCCTGAGGACGGAACCTGCGGGTAGACCTACTGTCCGCTGCCGGCCTGTCCGGGGGCCTCCAAGTATCAAAAAGAGACCTTCACTCCAGTGCGGGAAAAGGCAGGGAGTAGCTAGGACTCTCTTTAACTGGGGGCGTACGTAGCTGGCTGCCGAGCCCGTGGCTAGACCTGTTCCCCCGCGGCCGGCCTGTCCGGGGCCCTCCAAGTATCAAAAAGGAGACCTTCACTCCAGTGCGGGTAAAGGCAGGGAGTAGCTAGGACTCTCGGTGTGTATTTGATTCATGAACCCCTGGGTAGACCGGCTATCCGCGCCCTAGCTTGTTTCTTGGGTAGACCGGCTGTCCACGGCCGGACTCCGTACCTGGCCGCTGACGGCTGGGGTAGACCAGGTGTCCGCGCTCGGACTTAGTTCCTGAGGACGGAACCTGCGGGTAGACCTGCTGTCCGCGGCCGGCCTGTCCGGGGCCCTCCAAGTATCAAAAAGGAGACCTTCAATCCAGTGCGGGTAAAGGCAGGGAGTAGCTAGGACTCTCGGTGTGTATTTGATTCATGAACCCCTGGGTAGACCGGCGGTCCGCGCCCTGCCTTGGTTCCCGGGTAGACCAGCTTTCCGCGGCCGGACTCGGTACCTGGCTTCTGACGGCTGGGGTAGACCAGGTGTCCGCGCTCGGACTTAGTTCCTGAGGACGGAACCTGCGGGTAGACCTGCTGTCCGCGGCTGGCCTGTCCGGGGCCCTCCAAGTATCAAAAAGAAGACCTTCACTCCAGTGCGGGTAAAGGCAGGGAGTAGCTAGGACTCTCTTTAACTGGGGGCGTATGTAGCTGGCTGCCGAGCCCGTGGCTAGACCTGTTCCCCCGCAGCCGGCCTGTCCGGGGCCCTCCAAGTATCAAAAAGGAGAGCTTCACTCCAGTGCGGGTAAAGGCAGGGAGTAGCTAGGACTCTCGGTGTGTATTTGATTCATGAACCCCTGGGTAGACCGGCGGTCCGCGCCCTGCCTTGGTTCCTGGGTAGACCGGCTGTCCACGGCCGGACTCCGTACCTGGCCGCTGACGGCTGGGGTAGACCAGGTGTCCGCGCTCGGACTTAGTTCCTGAGGACGGAACCTGCGGGTAGACCTGCTGTCCGCGGCCGGCCTGTCCGGGGCCCTCCAAGTATCAAAAAGAGACCTTCACTCCAGTGCGGGTAAAGGCAGGGAGTAGCTAGGACTCTCGGTGTGTATTTGATTCATGAACCCCTGGGTAGACCGGCTGTCCGCGCCCTGGCTTGTTTCTTGGGTAGACCGGCTGTCCACGGCCGGACTCGGTACCTGGCCGCTGACGGCTGGGGTAGACCAGGTGTCCGCGCTCGGACTTAATTCCTGAGGACGGAACCTGCGGGTAGACCTACTGTCCGCTGCCGGCCTGTCCGGGGGCCTCCAAGTATCAAAAAGAGACCTTCACTCCAGTGCGGGAAAAGGCAGGGAGTAGCTAGGACTCTCTTTAACTGGGGGCGTACGTAGCTGGCTGCCGAGCCCGTGGCTAGACCTGTTCCCCCGCGGCCGGCCTGTCCGGGGCCCTCCAAGTATCAAAAAGGAGACCTTCACTCCAGTGCGGGTAAAGGCAGGGAGTAGCTAGGACTCTCGGTGTGTATTTGATTCATGAACCCCTGGGTAGACCTGCTGTCCGCGGCCGGCCTGTCCGGGGCCCTCCAAGTATCAAAAAGGAGAGCTTCACTCCAGTGCGGGTAAAGGCAGGGAGTAGCTAGGACTCTCGGTGTGTATTTGATTCATGAACCCCTGGGTAGACCGGCTGTCCGCGCCCTAGCTTGTTTCTTGGGTAGACCGGCTGTCCACGGCCGGACTCCGTACCTGGCCGCTGACGGCTGGGGTAGACCAGGTGTCCGCGCTCGGACTTAGTTCCTGAGGACGGAACCTGCGGGTAGACCTGCTGTCCGCGGCCGGCCTGTCCGGGGCCCTCCAAGTATCAAAAAGGAGAGCTTCACTCCAGTGCGGGTAAAGGCAGGGAGTAGCTAGGACTCTCGGTGTGTATTTGATTCATGAACCCCTGGGTAGACCGGCGGTCCGCGCCCTGCCTTGGTTCCCGGGTAGACCAGCTTTCCGCGGCCGGACTCGGTACCTGGCTTCTGACGGCTGGCGTAGACCAGGTGTCCGCGCTCGGACTTAGTTCCTGAGGACGGAACCTGCGGGTAGACCTGCTGTCCGCGGCTGGCCTGTCCGGGGCCCTCCAAGTATCAAAAAGGAGACCTTCACTCCAGTGCGGGTAAAGGCAGGGAGTAGCTAGGACTCTCGGTGTGTATTTGATTCATGAACCCCTGGGTAGACCGGCGGTCCGCGCCCTGGCTTGGTTCCCGGGTAGACCGGCTGTCCACGGCCGGACTCGGTACCTGGCCGCTGACGGCTGGGGTAGACCAGGTGTCCGCGCTCTGACTTAATTCCTGAGGACGGAACCTGCGGGTAGACCTACTGTCCGCTGCCGGCCTGTCCGGGGGCCTCCAAGTATCAAAAAGAGACCTTCACTCCAGTGCGGGTAAAGGCAGGGAGTAGCTAGGACTCTCTTTAACTGGGGGCGTACGTAGCTGGCTGCCGAGCCCGTGGCTAGACCTGTTCCCCCGCGGCCGGCCTGTCCGGGGCCCTCCAAGTATCAAAAAGGAGACCTTCACTCCAGTGCGGGTAAAGGCAGGGAGTAGCTAGGACTCTCGGTGTGTATTTGATTCATGAACCCCTGGGTAGACCGGCTGTCCGCGCCCTAGCTTGTTTCTTGGGTAGACCGGCTGTCCACGGCCGGACTCCGTACCTGGCCGCTGACGGCTGGGGTAGACCAGGTGTCCGCGCTCGGACTTAGTTCCTGAGGACGGAACCTGCGGGTAGACCTGCTGTCCGCGGCCGGCCTGTCCGGGGCCCTCCAAGTATCAAAAAGGAGACCTTCACTCCAGTGCGGGTAAAGGCAGGGAGTAGCTAGGACTCTCGGTGTGTATTTGATTCATGAACCCCTGGGTAGACCGGCGGTCCGCGCCCTGCCTTGGTTCCCGGGTAGACCAGCTGTCCGCGGCCGGACTCGGTACCTGGCTTCTGACGGCTGGGGTAGACCAGGTGTCCGCGCTCGGACTTAGTTCCTGAGGACGGAACCTGCGGGTAGACCTGCTGTCCGCGGCTGGCCTGTCCGGGGCCCTCCAAGTATCAAAAAGAAGACCTTCACTCCAGTGCGGGTAAAGGCAGGGAGTAGCTAGGACTCTCTTTAACTGGGGGCGTATGTAGCTGGCTGCCGAGCCCGTGGCTAGACCTGTTCCCCCGCAGCCGGCCTGTCCGGGGCCCTCCAAGTATCAAAAAGAAGACCTTCACTCCAGTTCGGGTAAAGGCAGGGAGTAGCTAGGACTCTCTTTAACTGGGGGCGTATGTAGCTGGCTGCCGAGCCCGTGGCTAGACCTGTTCCCCCGCAGCCAGCCTGTCCGGGGCCCTCCAAGTATCAAAAAGGAGAGCTTCACTCCAGTGCGGGTAAAGGCAGGGAGTAGCTAGGACTCTCGGTGTGTATTTGATTCATGAACCCCTGGGTAGACCGGCGGTCCGCGTCCTGCCTTGGTTCCTGGGTAGACCGGCTGTCCACGGCCGGACTCCGTACCTGGCCGCTGACAGCTGGGGTAGACCAGGTGTCCGCGCTCGGACTTAGTTCCTGAGGACGGAACCTGCGGGTAGACCTGCTGTCCGCGGCCGGCCTGTCCGGGGCCCTCCAAGTATCAAAAAGGAGAGCTTCACTCCAGTGCGGGTAAAGGCAGGGAGTAGCTAGGACTCTCGGTGTGTATTTGATTCATGAACCCCTGGGTAGACCGGCTGTCCGCGCCCTGGCTTGTTTATTGGGTAGACCGGCTGTCCACGGCCGGACTCCGTACATGGCCGCTGACGGCTGGGGTAGACCAGGTGTCCGCGCTCGGACTTAATTCCTGAGGACGGAACCTGCGGGTAGACCTACTGTCCGCTGCCGGCCTGTCCGGGGCCCTCCAAGTATCAAAAAGAGACCTTCACTCCAGTGCGGGTAAAGGCAGGGAGTAGCTAGGACTCTCTTTAACTGGGGGCGTACGTAGCTGGCTGCCGAGCCCGTGGCTAGACCTGTTCCCCCGCGGCCGGCCTGTCCGGGGCCCTCCAAGTATCAAAAAGGAGACCTTCACTCCAGTGCGGGTAAAGGCAGGGAGTAGCTAGGACTCTCGGTGTGTATTTGATTCATGAACCCCTGGGTAGACCTGCTGTCCGCGGCCGGCCTGTCCGGGGCCCTCCAAGTATCAAAAAGGAGACCTTCACTCAAGTGCAGGTAAAGGCAGGGAGTAGCTAGGACTCTCGGTGTGTATTTGATTCATGAACCCCTGGGTAGACCGGCTGTCCGCGCCCTGGCTTGTTTCTTGGGTAGACCGGCTGTCCACGGCCGGACTCCGTACCTGGCCGCTGACGGCTGGGGTAGACCAGGTGTCCGCGCTCGGACTTAGTTCCTGAGGACGGAACCTGCGGGTAGACCTGCTGTCCGCGGCCGGCCTGTCCGGGGCCCTCCAAGTATCAAAAAGAGACCTTCACTCCAGTGCGGGTAAAGGCAGGGAGTAGCTAGGACTCTCGGTGTGTATTTGATTCATGAACCCCTGGGTAGACCGGCTGTCCGCGCCCTGGCTTGTTTCTTGGGTAGTCCGGCTGTCCACGGCCGGACTCGGTACCTGGCCGCTGACGGCTGGGGTAGACCAGGTGTCCGCGCTCGGACTTAATTCCTGAGGACGGAACCTGCGGGTAGACCTACTGTCCGCTGCCGGCCTGTCCGGGGGCCTCCAAGTATCAAAAAGAGACCTTCACTCCAGTGCGGGTAAAGGCAGGGAGTAGCTAGGACTCTCTTTAACTGGGGGCGTACGTAGCTGGCTGCCGAGCCCGTGGCTAGACCTGTTCCCCCGCGGCCGGCCTGTCCGGGGCCCTCCAAGTATCAAAAAGGAGACCTTCACTCCAGTGCGGGTAAAGGCAGGGAGTAGCTAGGACTCTCGGTGTGTATTTGATTCATGAACCCCTGGGTAGACCGGCTGTCCGCGGCCGGCCTGTCCGGGGCCCTCCAAGTATCAAAAAGTAGACCTTCACTCAAGTGCAGGTAAAGGCAGGGAGTAGCTAGGACTCTCGGTGTGTATTTGATTCATGAACCCCTGGGTAGACCGGCTGTCCGCGCCCTGGCTTGTTTCTTGGGTAGACCGGCTGTCCACGGCCGGACTCCGTACCTGGCCGCTGACGGCTGGGGTAGACCAGGTGTCCGCGCTCGGACTTAGTTCCTGAGGACGGAACCTGCGGGTAGACCTGCTGTCCGCGGCCGGCCTGTCCGGGGCCCTCCAAGTATCAAAAAGAGACCTTCACTCCAGTGCGGGTAAAGGCAGGGAGTAGCTAGGACTCTCGGTGTGTATTTGATTCATGAACCCCTGGGTAGACCGGCTGTCCGCGCCCTGGCTTGTTTCTTGGGTAGTCCGGCTGTCCACGGCCGGACTCGGTACCTGGCCGCTGACGGCTGGGGTAGACCAGGTGTCCGCGCTCGGACTTAATTCCTGAGGACGGAACCTGCGGGTAGACCTACTGTCCGCTGCCGGCCTGTCCGGGGGCCTCCAAGTATCAAAAAGAGACCTTCACTCCAGTGCGGGTAAAGGCAGGGAGTAGCTAGGACTCTCTTTAACTGGGGGCGTACGTAGCTGGCTGCCGAGCCCGTGGCTAGAACTGTTCCCCCGCGGCCGGCCTGTCCGGGGCCCTCCAAGTATCAAAAAGGAGACCTTCACTCCAGTGCGGGTAAAGGCAGGGAGTAGCTAGGACTCTCGGTGTGTATTTGATTCATGAACCCCTGGGTAGACCTGCTGTCCGCGGCCGGCCTGTCCGGGGCCCTCCAAGTATCAAAAAGGAGACCTTCACTCAAGTGCGGGTAAAGGCAGGGAGTAGCTAGGACTCTCGGTGTGTATTTGATTCATGAACCCCTGGGTAGACCGGCTGTCCGCGCCCTGGCTTGTTTCTTGGGTAGACCGGCTGTCCACGGCCGGACTCCGTACCTGGCCGCTGACGGCTGGGGTAGACCAGGTGTCCGCGCTCGGACTTAGTTCCTGAGGACGGAACCTGCGGGTAGACCTGCTGTCCGCGGCCGGCCTGTCCGGGGCCCTCCAAGTATCAAAAAGAGACCTTCACTCCAGTGCGGGTAAAGGCAGGGAGTAGCTAGGACTCTCGGTGTGTATTTGATTCATGAACCCCTGGGTAGACCGGCTGTCCGCGCCCTGGCTTGTTTCTTGGGTAGACCGGCTGTCCACGGCCGGACTCGGTACCTGGCCGCTGACGGCTGGGGTAGACCAGGTGTCCGCGCTCTGACTTAATTCCTGAGGACGGAACCTGCGGGTAGACCTACTGTCCGCTGCCGGCCTGTCCGGGGGCCTCCAAGTATCAAAAAGAGACCTTCACTCCAGTGCGGGAAAAGGCAGGGAGTAGCTAGGACTCTCTTTAACTGGGGGCGTACGTAGCTGGCTGCCGAGCCCGTGGCTAGACCTGTTCCCCCGCGGCCGGCCTGTCCGGGGCCCTCCAAGTATCAAAAAGGAGACCTTCACTCCAGTGCGGGTAAAGGCAGGGAGTAGCTAGGACTCTCGGTGTGTATTTGATTCATGAACCCCTGGGTAGACCGGCTATCCGCGCCCTAGCTTGTTTCTTGGGTAGACCGGCTGTCCACGGCCGGACTCCGTACCTGGCCGCTGACGGCTGGGGTAGACCAGGTGTCCGCGCTCGGACTTAGTTCCTGAGGACGGAACCTGCGGGTAGACCTGCTGTCCGCGGCCGGCCTGTCCGGGGCCCTCCAAGTATCAAAAAGGAGACCTTCAATCCAGTGCGGGTAAAGGCAGGGAGTAGCTAGGACTCTCGGTGTGTATTTGATTCATGAACCCCTGGGGAGACCGGCTGTCCGCGCCCTGCCTTGGTTCCTGGGTAGGCCGGCTGTCCACGGCCGGACTCCGTACCTTGCCGCTGACGGCTGGGGTAGACCAGGTGTCCGCGCTCGGACTTAGTTCCTGAGGACGGAACCTGCGGGTAGACCTGATGTCCGCGGCCGGCCTGTTTGGGGCCCTCCAAGTATCAAAAAGGAGACCTTCACTCCAGTGCGGGTAAAGGCAGGGAGTAGCTAGGACTCTCGGTGTGTATTTGATTCATGAACCCCTGGGTAGACCGGCTGTCCGCGCCCTGCCTTGGTTCCCGGGTAGACCAGCTGTCCGCGGCCGGACTCGGTACCTGGCTTCTGACAGCTGGGGTAGACCAGGTGTCCGCGCTCGGACTTAGTTCCTGAGGACGGAACCTGCGGGTAGACCTGCTGTCCGCTGCCGGCCTGTCCGGGGGCCTCCAAGTATCAAAAAGAGACCTTCACTCCAGTGCGGGTAAAGGCAGGGAGTAGCTAGGACTCTCTTTAACTGGGGGCGTACGTAGCTGGCTGCCGAGCCCGTGGCTAGACCTGTTCCCCCGCAGCCGGCCTGTCCGGGGCCCTCCAAGTATCAAAAAGGAGACCTTCACTCCAGTGCGGGTAAAGGCAGGGAGTAGCTAGGACTCTCGGTGTGTATTTGATTCATGAACCCCTGGGTAGACCGGCTGTCCGCGCCCTGGCTTGTTTCTTGGGTAGACCGGGTGTCCACGGCCGGACTCCGTACATGGCCGCTGACGGCTGGGGTAGACCAGGTGTCCGCGCTCGGACTTAGTTCCTGAGGACGGAACCTGCGGGTAGACTTGCTGTCCGCGGCCGGCCTGTCCGGGGCCCTCCAAGTATCAAAAAGGAGACCTTCACTCCAGTGCGGGTAAAGGCAGGGAGTAGCTAGGACTCTCTTTAACTGGGGGCGTACGTAGCTGGCTGCTGAGCCCGTGGCTAGACCTGTTCCCCCGCAGCCGGCCTGTCTGGGGCCCTCCAAGTATCAAAAAGGAGAGCTTCACTCCAGTTCGGGTAAAGGCAGGGAGTAGCTAGGACTCTCGGTGTGTATTTGATTCATGAACCCCTGGGTAGCCCGGCGGTCCGCGCCCTGCCTTGGTTCCCCGGTAGACCGGCTGTCCACGGCCGGACTCCGTACATGGCCGCTGACGGCTGGGGTAGACCAGGTGTCCGCGCTCGGACTTAGTTCCTGAGGACGGAACCTGCGGGTAGACCTGCTGTCCGCGGCTGGCCTGTCCGGGGCCCTCCAAGTATCAAAAAGAAGACCTTCACTCCAGTGCGGGTAAAGGCAGGGAGTAGCTAGGACTCTCTTTAACTGGGGGCGTATGTAGCTGGCTGCCGAGCCCGTGGCTAGACCTGTTCCCCCGCAGCCGGCCTGTCCGGGGCCCTCCAAGTATCAAAAAGAAGACCTTCACTCCAGTTCGGGTAAAGGCAGGGAGTAGCTAGGACTCTCTTTAACTGGGGGCGTATGTAGCTGGCTGCCGAGCCCGTGGCTAGACCTGTTCCCCCGCAGCCAGCCTGTCCGGGGCCCTCCAAGTATCAAAAAGGAGAGCTTCACTCCAGTGCGGGTAAAGGCAGGGAGTAGCTAGGACTCTCGGTGTGTATTTGATTCATGAACCCCTGGGTAGACCGGCGGTCCGCGTCCTGCCTTGGTTCCTGGGTAGACCGGCTGTCCACGGCCGGACTCCGTACCTGGCCGCTGACAGCTGGGGTAGACCAGGTGTCCGCGCTCGGACTTAGTTCCTGAGGACGGAACCTGCGGGTAGACCTGCTGTCCGCGGCCGGCCTGTCCGGGGCCCTCCAAGTATCAAAAAGGAGAGCTTCACTCCAGTGCGGGTAAAGGCAGGGAGTAGCTAGGACTCTCGGTGTGTATTTGATTCATGAACCCCTGGGTAGACCGGCTGTCCGCGCCCTGGCTTGTTTATTGGGTAGACCGGCTGTCCACGGCCGGACTCCGTACATGGCCGCTGACGGCTGGGGTAGACCAGGTGTCCGCGCTCGGACTTAATTCCTGAGGACGGAACCTGCGGGTAGACCTACTGTCCGCTGCCGGCCTGTCCGGGGCCCTCCAAGTATCAAAAAGAGACCTTCACTCCAGTGCGGGTAAAGGCAGGGAGTAGCTAGGACTCTCTTTAACTGGGGGCGTACGTAGCTGGCTGCCGAGCCCGTGGCTAGACCTGTTCCCCCGCGGCCGGCCTGTCCGGGGCCCTCCAAGTATCAAAAAGGAGACCTTCACTCCAGTGCGGGTAAAGGCAGGGAGTAGCTAGGACTCTCGGTGTGTATTTGATTCATGAACCCCTGGGTAGACCTGCTGTCCGCGGCCGGCCTGTCCGGGGCCCTCCAAGTATCAAAAAGGAGACCTTCACTCAAGTGCAGGTAAAGGCAGGGAGTAGCTAGGACTCTCGGTGTGTATTTGATTCATGAACCCCTGGGTAGACCGGCTGTCCGCGCCCTGGCTTGTTTCTTGGGTAGACCGGCTGTCCACGGCCGGACTCCGTACCTGGCCGCTGACGGCTGGGGTAGACCAGGTGTCCGCGCTCGGACTTAGTTCCTGAGGACGGAACCTGCGGGTAGACCTGCTGTCCGCGGCCGGCCTGTCCGGGGCCCTCCAAGTATCAAAAAGAGACCTTCACTCCAGTGCGGGTAAAGGCAGGGAGTAGCTAGGACTCTCGGTGTGTATTTGATTCATGAACCCCTGGGTAGACCGGCTGTCCGCGCCCTGGCTTGTTTCTTGGGTAGTCCGGCTGTCCACGGCCGGACTCGGTACCTGGCCGCTGACGGCTGGGGTAGACCAGGTGTCCGCGCTCGGACTTAATTCCTGAGGACGGAACCTGCGGGTAGACCTACTGTCCGCTGCCGGCCTGTCCGGGGGCCTCCAAGTATCAAAAAGAGACCTTCACTCCAGTGCGGGTAAAGGCAGGGAGTAGCTAGGACTCTCTTTAACTGGGGGCGTACGTAGCTGGCTGCCGAGCCCGTGGCTAGACCTGTTCCCCCGCGGCCGGCCTGTCCGGGGCCCTCCAAGTATCAAAAAGGAGACCTTCACTCCAGTGCGGGTAAAGGCAGGGAGTAGCTAGGACTCTCGGTGTGTATTTGATTCATGAACCCCTGGGTAGACCGGCTGTCCGCGGCCGGCCTGTCCGGGGCCCTCCAAGTATCAAAAAGTAGACCTTCACTCAAGTGCAGGTAAAGGCAGGGAGTAGCTAGGACTCTCGGTGTGTATTTGATTCATGAACCCCTGGGTAGACCGGCTGTCCGCGCCCTGGCTTGTTTCTTGGGTAGACCGGCTGTCCACGGCCGGACTCCGTACCTGGCCGCTGACGGCTGGGGTAGACCAGGTGTCCGCGCTCGGACTTAGTTCCTGAGGACGGAACCTGCGGGTAGACCTGCTGTCCGCGGCCGGCCTGTCCGGGGCCCTCCAAGTATCAAAAAGAGACCTTCACTCCAGTGCGGGTAAAGGCAGGGAGTAGCTAGGACTCTCGGTGTGTATTTGATTCATGAACCCCTGGGTAGACCGGCTGTCCGCGCCCTGGCTTGTTTCTTGGGTAGTCCGGCTGTCCACGGCCGGACTCGGTACCTGGCCGCTGACGGCTGGGGTAGACCAGGTGTCCGCGCTCGGACTTAATTCCTGAGGACGGAACCTGCGGGTAGACCTACTGTCCGCTGCCGGCCTGTCCGGGGGCCTCCAAGTATCAAAAAGAGACCTTCACTCCAGTGCGGGTAAAGGCAGGGAGTAGCTAGGACTCTCTTTAACTGGGGGCGTACGTAGCTGGCTGCCGAGCCCGTGGCTAGAACTGTTCCCCCGCGGCCGGCCTGTCCGGGGCCCTCCAAGTATCAAAAAGGAGACCTTCACTCCAGTGCGGGTAAAGGCAGGGAGTAGCTAGGACTCTCGGTGTGTATTTGATTCATGAACCCCTGGGTAGACCTGCTGTCCGCGGCCGGCCTGTCCGGGGCCCTCCAAGTATCAAAAAGGAGACCTTCACTCAAGTGCGGGTAAAGGCAGGGAGTAGCTAGGACTCTCGGTGTGTATTTGATTCATGAACCCCTGGGTAGACCGGCTGTCCGCGCCCTGGCTTGTTTCTTGGGTAGACCGGCTGTCCACGGCCGGACTCCGTACCTGGCCGCTGACGGCTGGGGTAGACCAGGTGTCCGCGCTCGGACTTAGTTCCTGAGGACGGAACCTGCGGGTAGACCTGCTGTCCGCGGCCGGCCTGTCCGGGGCCCTCCAAGTATCAAAAAGAGACCTTCACTCCAGTGCGGGTAAAGGCAGGGAGTAGCTAGGACTCTCGGTGTGTATTTGATTCATGAACCCCTGGGTAGACCGGCTGTCCGCGCCCTGGCTTGTTTCTTGGGTAGACCGGCTGTCCACGGCCGGACTCGGTACCTGGCCGCTGACGGCTGGGGTAGACCAGGTGTCCGCGCTCTGACTTAATTCCTGAGGACGGAACCTGCGGGTAGACCTACTGTCCGCTGCCGGCCTGTCCGGGGGCCTCCAAGTATCAAAAAGAGACCTTCACTCCAGTGCGGGAAAAGGCAGGGAGTAGCTAGGACTCTCTTTAACTGGGGGCGTACGTAGCTGGCTGCCGAGCCCGTGGCTAGACCTGTTCCCCCGCGGCCGGCCTGTCCGGGGCCCTCCAAGTATCAAAAAGGAGACCTTCACTCCAGTGCGGGTAAAGGCAGGGAGTAGCTAGGACTCTCGGTGTGTATTTGATTCATGAACCCCTGGGTAGACCGGCTATCCGCGCCCTAGCTTGTTTCTTGGGTAGACCGGCTGTCCACGGCCGGACTCCGTACCTGGCCGCTGACGGCTGGGGTAGACCAGGTGTCCGCGCTCGGACTTAGTTCCTGAGGACGGAACCTGCGGGTAGACCTGCTGTCCGCGGCCGGCCTGTCCGGGGCCCTCCAAGTATCAAAAAGGAGACCTTCAATCCAGTGCGGGTAAAGGCAGGGAGTAGCTAGGACTCTCGGTGTGTATTTGATTCATGAACCCCTGGGGAGACCGGCTGTCCGCGCCCTGCCTTGGTTCCTGGGTAGGCCGGCTGTCCACGGCCGGACTCCGTACCTTGCCGCTGACGGCTGGGGTAGACCAGGTGTCCGCGCTCGGACTTAGTTCCTGAGGACGGAACCTGCGGGTAGACCTGATGTCCGCGGCCGGCCTGTTTGGGGCCCTCCAAGTATCAAAAAGGAGACCTTCACTCCAGTGCGGGTAAAGGCAGGGAGTAGCTAGGACTCTCGGTGTGTATTTGATTCATGAACCCCTGGGTAGACCGGCTGTCCGCGCCCTGCCTTGGTTCCCGGGTAGACCAGCTGTCCGCGGCCGGACTCGGTACCTGGCTTCTGACAGCTGGGGTAGACCAGGTGTCCGCGCTCGGACTTAGTTCCTGAGGACGGAACCTGCGGGTAGACCTGCTGTCCGCTGCCGGCCTGTCCGGGGGCCTCCAAGTATCAAAAAGAGACCTTCACTCCAGTGCGGGTAAAGGCAGGGAGTAGCTAGGACTCTCTTTAACTGGGGGCGTACGTAGCTGGCTGCCGAGCCCGTGGCTAGACCTGTTCCCCCGCAGCCGGCCTGTCCGGGGCCCTCCAAGTATCAAAAAGGAGACCTTCACTCCAGTGCGGGTAAAGGCAGGGAGTAGCTAGGACTCTCGGTGTGTATTTGATTCATGAACCCCTGGGTAGACCGGCTGTCCGCGCCCTGGCTTGTTTCTTGGGTAGACCGGGTGTCCACGGCCGGACTCCGTACATGGCCGCTGACGGCTGGGGTAGACCAGGTGTCCGCGCTCGGACTTAGTTCCTGAGGACGGAACCTGCGGGTAGACTTGCTGTCCGCGGCCGGCCTGTCCGGGGCCCTCCAAGTATCAAAAAGGAGACCTTCACTCCAGTGCGGGTAAAGGCAGGGAGTAGCTAGGACTCTCTTTAACTGGGGGCGTACGTTGCTGGCTGCCGAGCCCGTGGCTAGACCTGTTCCCTCGCGGCCAGCCTGTCCGGAACCCTCCAAGTATCTAAAAGGAGAGCTTCACTCCAGTGCGGGTAAAGGCAGGGAGTAGCTAGGACTCTCGGTGTGTATTTGATTCATGAACCCCTGGGTAGACCGGCTGTCCGCGCCCTGGCTTGTTTCTTGGGTAGACCGGCTGTCCACGGCCGGACTCCGTACCTGGCCGCTGACGGCTGGGGTAGACCAGGTGTCCGTGCTCGGACTTAGTTCCTGAGGACGGAACCTGCGGGTAGACCTGCTGTCCGCGGCCGGCCTGTCCGGGGCCCTCCAAGTATCAAAAAGAGACCTTCACTCCAGTGCGGGTAAAGGCAGGGAGTAGCTAGGACTCTCGGTGTGTATTTGATTCATGAACCCCTGGGTAGACCGGCTGTCCGCGCCCTGGCTTGTTTTCTTGGGTAGACCGGCTGTCCACGGCCGGACTCCGTACCTGGCCGCTGACGGCTGGGGTAGACCAGGTGTCCGCACTCGGACTTAATTCCTGAGGACGGAACCTGCGGGTAGACCTACTGTCCGCTGCCGGCCTGTCGGGGGCCTCCAAGTATCAAAAAGAGACCTTCACTCCAGTGCGGGTAAAGGCAGGGAGTAGCTAGGACTCTCTTTAACTGGGGGCGTACGTAGCTGGCTGCCGAGCCCGTGGCTAGACCTGTTCCCCCGCAGCCGGCCTGTTTGGGGCCCTCCAAGTATCAAAAAGGAGACCTTCACTCCAGTGCGGGTAAAGGCAGGGAGTAGCTAGGACTCTCGGTGTGTATTTGATTCATGAACCCCTGGGTAGACCGGCTGTCCGCGCCCTGGCTTGTTTCTTGGGTAGACCAGCTGTCCACGGCCGGACTCCGTACCTGGCCGCTGACGGCTGGGGTAGACCAGGTGTCCGCGCTCGGACTTAGTTCCTGAGGACGGAACCTGCGGGTAGACCTGCTGTCCGCGGCTGGCCTGTTTGGGGCCCTCCAAGTATCAAAAAGAGACCTTCACTCCAGTGCGGGTAAAGGCAGGGAGTAGCAAGGACTCTCTTTAACTGGGGGCGTATGTAGCTGGCTGCCGAGCCCGTGGCTAGACCTGTTCCCCCGCAGCCGGCCTGTCCGGGGCCCTCCAAGTATCAAAAAGGAGACCTTCACTCCAGTGCGGGTAAAGGCAGGAGTAGCTAGGACTCTCGGTGTGTATTTGATTCATGAACCCCTGGGCAGACCGGCGGTCCGCGCCCTGCCTTGGTTCCTGGGTAGACCGGCTGTCCACGGCCGGACTCGGTACCTGGCTTCTGACGGCTGGGGTAGACCAGGTGTCCGCGCTCGGACTTAGTTCCTGAGGACGGAACCTGCGGGTAGACCTGCTGTCCGCGGCCGGCCTGTCCGGGGCCCTCCAAGTATCAAAAAGGAGACCTTCACTCCAGTGCGGGTAAACGCAGGGAGTAGCTAGGACTCTCGGTGTGTATTTGATTCATGAACCCCTGGGTAGACCGGCTGTCCGCGCCCTGCCTTGGTTCCCGGGTAGACCGGCTGTCCACGGCCGGACTCCATACATGGCCGCTGACGGCTGGGGTAGACCAGGTGTCCGCGCTCGGACTTAGTTCCTGAGGACGGAACCTGCGGGTAGACCTGCTGTCCGCGGCTGGCCTGTTTGGGGCCCTCCAAGTATCAAAAAGAGACCTTCACTCCAGTGCGGGTAAAGGCAGGGAGTAGCAAGGACTCTCTTTAACTGGGGGCGTACGTAGCTGGCTGCCGAGCCCGTGGCTAGACCTGTTCCCCCGCGGCCGGCCTGTCCG
This sequence comes from Zosterops lateralis, assembly GCF_965231275.1. Classification (NCBI taxonomy): domain Eukaryota; kingdom Metazoa; phylum Chordata; class Aves; order Passeriformes; family Zosteropidae; genus Zosterops; species Zosterops lateralis. The sequence goes on from NW_028154577.1 coordinate 81,060, forward strand.
GGGCCCTCCAAGTATCAAAAAGGAGACCTTCACTCCAGTGCGGGTAAAGGCAGGGAGTAGCTAGGACTCTCGGTGTGTATTTGATTCATGAACCCCTGGGTAGACCGGCTGTCCGCGCCCTAGCTTGTTTCTTGGGTAGACCGGCTGTCCGCGGCCGGACTCCGTACCTGGCCGCTGACGGCTGGGGTAGACCAGGTGTCCGCGCTCGGACTTAGTTCCTGAGGACGGAACCTGCGGGTAGACTTGCTGTCCGCGGCCGGCCTGTCCGGGGCCCTCCAAGTATCAAAAAGGAGAGCTTCACTCCAGTGCGGGTAAAGGCAGGGAGTAGCTAGGACTCTCGGTGTGTATTTGATTCATGAACCCCTGGGTAGACCGGCTGTCCGCGCCCTGGCTTGTTTCTTGGGTAGACCGGGTGTCCACGGCCGGACTCCGTACATGGCCGCTGACGGCTGGGGTAGACCAGGTGTCCGCGCTCGGACTTAGTTCCTGAGGACGGAACCTGCGGGTAGACCTGCTGTCCGTGGCCGGCCTGTCCGGGGCCCTCCAAGTATCAAAAAGGAGACCTTCACTCCAGTGCGGGTAAAGGCAGGGAGTAGCTAGGACTCTCTTTAACTGGGGGCGTACGTAGCTGGCTGCTGAGCCCGTGGCTAGACCTGTTCCCCCGCAGCCGGCCTGTCCGGGGCCCTCCAAGTATCAAAAAGGAGAGCTTCACTCCAGTTCGGGTAAAGGCAGGGAGTAGCTAGGACTCTCGGTGTGTATTTGATTCATGAACCCCTGGGTAGACCTGCTGTCCGCGGCCGGCCTGTCCGGGGCCCTCCAAGTATCAAAAAGGAGACCTTCACTCAAGTGCAGGTAAAGGCAGGGAGTAGCTAGGACTCTCGGTGTGTATTTGATTCATGAACCCCTGGGTAGACCGGCTGTCCGCGCCCTGGCTTGTTTCTTGGGTAGACCGGCTGTCCACGGCCGGACTCCGTACCTGGCCGCTGACGGCTGGGGTAGACCAGGTGTCCGCGCTCGGACTTAGTTCCTGAGGACGGAACCTGCGGGTAGACCTGCTGTCCGCGGCCGGCCTGTCCGGGGCCCTCCAAGTATCAAAAAGAGACCTTCACTCCAGTGCGGGTAAAGGCAGGGAGTAGCTAGGACTCTCGGTGTGTATTTGATTCATGAACCCCTGGGTAGACCGGCTGTCCGCGCCCTGGCTTGTTTCTTGGGTAGTCCGGCTGTCCACGGCCGGACTCGGTACCTGGCCGCTGACGGCTGGGGTAGACCAGGTGTCCGCGCTCGGACTTAATTCCTGAGGACGGAACCTGCGGGTAGACCTACTGTCCGCTGCCGGCCTGTCCGGGGGCCTCCAAGTATCAAAAAGAGACCTTCACTCCAGTGCGGGTAAAGGCAGGGAGTAGCTAGGACTCTCTTTAACTGGGGGCGTACGTAGCTGGCTGCCGAGCCCGTGGCTAGACCTGTTCCCCCGCGGCCGGCCTGTCCGGGGCCCTCCAAGTATCAAAAAGGAGACCTTCACTCCAGTGCGGGTAAAGGCAGGGAGTAGCTAGGACTCTCGGTGTGTATTTGATTCATGAACCCCTGGGTAGACCGGCTGTCCGCGGCCGGCCTGTCCCGGGGCCCTCCAAGTATCAAAAAGTAGACCTTCACTCAAGTGCAGGTAAAGGCAGGGAGTAGCTAGGACTCTCGGTGTGTATTTGATTCATGAACCCCTGGGTAGACCGGCTGTCCCGCGCCCTGGCTTGTTTCTTGGGTAGACCGGCTGTCCACGGCCGGACTCCGTACCTGGCCGCTGACGGCTGGGGTAGACCAGGTGTCCGCGCTCGGACTTAGTTCCTGAGGACGGAACCTGCGGGTAGACCTGCTGTCCGCGGCCGGCCTGTCCGGGGCCCTCCAAGTATCAAAAAGAGACCTTCACTCCAGTGCGGGTAAAGGCAGGGAGTAGCTAGGACTCTCGGTGTGTATTTGATTCATGAACCCCTGGGTAGACCGGCTGTCCGCGCCCTGGCTTGTTTCTTGGGTAGTCCGGCTGTCCACGGCCGGACTCGGTACCTGGCCGCTGACGGCTGGGTAGACCAGGTGTCCGCGCTCGGACTTAATTCCTGAGGACGGAACCTGCGGGTAGACCTACTGTCCGCTGCCGGCCTGTCCGGGGGCCTCCAAGTATCAAAAAGAGACCTTCACTCCAGTGCGGGTAAAGGCAGGGAGTAGCTAGGACTCTCTTTAACTGGGGGCGTACGTAGCTGGCTGCCGAGCCCGTGGCTAGAACTGTTCCCCCGCGGCCGGCCTGTCCGGGGCCCTCCAAGTATCAAAAAGGAGACCTTCACTCCAGTGCGGGTAAAGGCAGGGAGTAGCTAGGACTCTCGGTGTGTATTTGATTCATGAACCCCTGGGTAGACCTGCTGTCCGCGGCCGGCCTGTCCGGGGCCCTCCAAGTATCAAAAAGGAGACCTTCACTCAAGTGCGGGTAAAGGCAGGGAGTAGCTAGGACTCTCGGTGTGTATTTGATTCATGAACCCCTGGGTAGACCGGCTGTCCGCGCCCTGGCTTGTTTCTTGGGTAGACCGGCTGTCCACGGCCGGACTCCGTACCTGGCCGCTGACGGCTGGGGTAGACCAGGTGTCCGCGCTCGGACTTAGTTCCTGAGGACGGAACCTGCGGGTAGACCTGCTGTCCGCGGCCGGCCTGTCCGGGGCCCTCCAAGTATCAAAAAGAGACCTTCACTCCAGTGCGGGTAAAGGCAGGGAGTAGCTAGGACTCTCGGTGTGTATTTGATTCATGAACCCCTGGGTAGACCGGCTGTCCGCGCCCTGGCTTGTTTCTTGGGTAGACCGGCTGTCCACGGCCGGACTCGGTACCTGGCCGCTGACGGCTGGGTAGACCAGGTGTCCGCGCTCTGACTTAATTCCTGAGGACGGAACCTGCGGGTAGACCTACTGTCCGCTGCCGGCCTGTCCGGGGGCCTCCAAGTATCAAAAAAGAGACCTTCACTCCAGTGCGGGAAAAGGCAGGGAGTAGCTAGGACTCTCTTTAACTGGGGGCGTACGTAGCTGGCTGCCGAGCCCGTGGCTAGACCTGTTCCCCCGCGGCCGGCCTGTCCGGGGCCCTCCAAGTATCAAAAAGGAGACCTTCACTCCAGTGCGGGTAAAGGCAGGGAGTAGCTAGGACTCTCGGTGTGTATTTGATTCATGAACCCCTGGGTAGACCGGCTATCCGCGCCCTAGCTTGTTTCTTGGGTAGACCGGCTGTCCACGGCCGGACTCCGTACCTGGCCGCTGACGGCTGGGGTAGACCAGGTGTCCGCGCTCGGACTTAGTTCCTGAGGACGGAACCTGCGGGTAGACCTGCTGTCCGCGGCCGGCCTGTCCGGGGCCCTCCAAGTATCAAAAAGGAGACCTTCAATCCAGTGCGGGTAAAGGCAGGGAGTAGCTAGGACTCTCGGTGTGTATTTGATTCATGAACCCCTGGGGAGACCGGCTGTCCGCGCCCTGCCTTGGTTCCTGGGTAGGCCGGCTGTCCACGGCCGGACTCCGTACCTTGCCGCTGACGGCTGGGGTAGACCAGGTGTCCGCGCTCGGACTTAGTTCCTGAGGACGGAAACCTGCGGGTAGACCTGATGTCCGCGGCCGGCCTGTTTGGGCCCTCCAAGTATCAAAAAGGAGACCTTCACTCCAGTGCGGGTAAAGGCAGGGAGTAGCTAGGACTCTCGGTGTGTATTTGATTCATGAACCCCTGGGTAGACCGGCTGTCCGCGCCCTGCCTTGGTTCCCGGGTAGACCAGCTGTCCGCGGCCCGGACTCGGTACCTGGCTTCTGACAGCTGGGGTAGACCAGGTGTCCGCGCTCGGACTTAGTTCCTGAGGACGGAACCTGCGGGTAGACCTGCTGTCCGCTGCCGGCCTGTCCGGGGGCCTCCAAGTATCAAAAAGAGACCTTCACTCCAGTGCGGGTAAAGGCAGGGAGTAGCTAGGACTCTCTTTAACTGGGGGCGTACGTAGCTGGCTGCCGAGCCCGTGGCTAGACCTGTTCCCCCGCAGCCGGCCTGTCCGGGGCCCTCCAAGTATCAAAAAGGAGACCTTCACTCCAGTGCGGGTAAAGGCAGGGAGTAGCTAGGACTCTCGGTGTGTATTTGATTCATGAACCCCTGGGTAGACCGGCTGTCCGCGCCCTGGCTTGTTTCTTGGGTAGACCGGGTGTCCACGGCCGGACTCCGTACATGGCCGCTGACGGCTGGGGTAGACCAGGTGTCCGCGCTCGGACTTAGTTCCTGAGGACGGAACTGCGGGTAGACTTGCTGTCCGCGGCCGGCCTGTCCGGGGCCCTCCAAGTATCAAAAGGAGACCTTCACTCCAGTGCGGGTAAAGGCAGGGAGTAGCTAGGACTCTCTTTAACTGGGGGCGTACGTTGCTGGCTGCCGAGCCCGTGGCTAGACCTGTTCCCTCGCGGCCAGCCTGTCCGGAACCCTCCAAGTATCTAAAAGGAGAGCTTCACTCCAGTGCGGGTAAAGGCAGGGAGTAGCTAGGACTCTCGGTGTGTATTTGATTCATGAACCCCTGGGTAGACCGGCTGTCCGCGCCCTGGCTTGTTTCTTGGGTAGACCGGCTGTCCACGGCCGGACTCCGTACCTGGCCGCTGACGGCTGGGGTAGACCAGGTGTCCGTGCTCGGACTTAGTTCCTGAGGACGGAACCTGCGGGTAGACCTGCTGTCCGCGGCCGGCCTGTCCGGGGCCCTCCAAGTATCAAAAAGAGACCTTCACTCCAGTGCGGGTAAAGGCAGGGAGTAGCTAGGACTCTCGGTGTGTATTTGATTCATGAACCCTGGGTAGACCGGCTGTCCGCGCCCTGGCTTGTTTCTTGGGTAGACCGGCTGTCCACGGCCGGACTCCGTACCTGGCCGCTGACGGCTGGGGTAGACCAGGTGTCCGCACTCGGACTTAATTCCTGAGGACGGAACCTGCGGGTAGACCTACTGTCCGCTGCCGGCCTGTCCGGGGGCCTCCAAGTATCAAAAAGAGACCTTCACTCCAGTGCGGGTAAAGGCAGGGAGTAGCTAGGACTCTCTTTAACTGGGGGCGTACGTAGCTGGCTGCCGAGCCCGTGGCTAGACCTGTTCCCCCGCAGCCGGCCTGTTTGGGGCCCTCCAAGTATCAAAAAGGAGACCTTCACTCCAGTGCGGGTAAAGGCAGGGAGTAGCTAGGACTCTCGGTGTGTATTTGATTCATGAACCCCTGGGTAGACCGGCTGTCCGCGCCCTGGCTTGTTTCTTGGGTAGACCAGCTGTCCACGGCCGGACTCCGTACCTGGCCGCTGACGGCTGGGGTAGACCAGGTGTCCGCGCTCGGACTTAGTTCCTGAGGACGGAACCTGCGGGTAGACCTGCTGTCCGCGGCTGGCCTGTTTGGGGCCCTCCAAGTATCAAAAAGAGACCTTCACTCCAGTGCGGGTAAAGGCAGGGAGTAGCAAGGACTCTCTTTAACTGGGGGCGTATGTAGCTGGCTGCCGAGCCCGTGGCTAGACCTGTTCCCCCGCAGCCGGCCTGTCCGGGGCCCTCCAAGTATCAAAAAGGAGACCTTCACTCCAGTGCGGGTAAAGGCAGGGAGTAGCTAGGACTCTCGGTGTGTATTTGATTCATGAACCCCTGGGCAGACCGGCGGTCCGCGCCCTGCCTTGGTTCCTGGGTAGACCGGCTGTCCACGGCCGGACTCGGTACCTGGCTTCTGACGGCTGGGGTAGACCAGGTGTCCGCGCTCGGACTTAGTTCCTGAGGACGGAACCTGCGGGTAGACCTGCTGTCCGCGGCCGGCCTGTCCGGGGCCCTCCAAGTATCAAAAAGGAGACCTTCACTCCAGTGCGGGTAAACGCAGGGAGTAGCTAGGACTCTCGGTGTGTATTTGATTCATGAACCCCTGGGTAGACCGGCTGTCCGCGCCCTGCCTTGGTTCCCGGGTAGACCGGCTGTCCACGGCCGGACTCCATACATGGCCGCTGACGGCTGGGGTAGACCAGGTGTCCGCGCTCGGACTTAGTTCCTGAGGACGGAACCTGCGGGTAGACCTGCTGTCCGCGGCTGGCCTGTTTGGGGCCCTCCAAGTATCAAAAAGAGACCTTCACTCCAGTGCGGGTAAAGGCAGGGAGTAGCAAGGACTCTCTTTAACTGGGGGCGTACGTAGCTGGCTGCCGAGCCCGTGGCTAGACCTGTTCCCCCGCGGCCGGCCTGTCCGGGGCCCTCCAAGTATCAAAAAGGAGACCTTCACTCCAGTGCGGGTAAAGGCAGGGAGTAGCTAGGACTCTCGGTGTGTATTTGATTCATGAACCCCTGGGTAGACCGGCTGTCCGCGCCCTAGCTTGTTTCTTGGGTAGACCGGCTGTCCGCGGCCGGACTCCGTACCTGGCCGCTGACGGCTGGGGTAGACCAGGTGTCCGCGCTCGGACTTAGTTCCTGAGGACGGAACCTGCGGGTAGACTTGCTGTCCGCGGCCGGCCTGTCCGGGGCCCTCCAAGTATCAAAAAGGAGAGCTTCACTCCAGTGCGGGTAAAGGCAGGGAGTAGCTAGGACTCTCGGTGTGTATTTGATTCATGAACCCCTGGGTAGACCGGCTGTCCGCGCCCTGGCTTGTTTCTTGGGTAGACCGGGTGTCCACGGCCGGACTCCGTACATGGCCGCTGACGGCTGGGGTAGACCAGGTGTCCGCGCTCGGACTTAGTTCCTGAGGACGGAACCTGCGGGTAGACCTGCTGTCCGTGGCCGGCCTGTCCGGGGCCCTCCAAGTATCAAAAAGGAGACCTTCACTCCAGTGCGGGTAAAGGCAGGGAGTAGCTAGGACTCTCTTTAACTGGGGGCGTACGTAGCTGGCTGCTGAGCCCGTGGCTAGACCTGTTCCCCCGCAGCCGGCCTGTCCGGGGCCCTCCAAGTATCAAAAAGGAGAGCTTCACTCCAGTTCGGGTAAAGGCAGGGAGTAGCTAGGACTCTCGGTGTGTATTTGATTCATGAACCCCTGGGTAGCCCGGCGGTCCGCGCCCTGCCTTGGTTCCCGGGTAGACCAGCTGTCCGCGGCCGGACTCGGTACCTGGCTTCTGACGGCCGGGGTAGACCAGGTGTCCGCGCTCGGACTTAGTTCCTGAGGACGGAACCTGCGGGTAGACCTGCTGTCCGCGGCTGGCCTGTCCGGGGCCCTCCAAGTATCAAAAAGAAGACCTTCACTCCAGTGCGGGTAAAGGCAGGGAGTAGCTAGGACTCTCTTAAACTGGGGGCGTATGTAGCTGGCTGCCGAGCCCGTGGCTAGACCTGTTCCCCCGCAGCCGGCCTGTCCGGGGCCCTCCAAGTATCAAAAAGGAGACCTTCACTCCAGTGCGGGTAAAGGCAGGGAGTAGCTAGGACTCTCGGTGTGTATTTGATTCATGAACCCCTGGGTAGCCCGGCGGTCCGCGCCCTGCCTTGGTTCCCGGGTAGACCAGCTGTCCGCGGCCGGACTCGGTACCTGGCTTCTGACGGCTGGGGTAGACCAGGTGTCCGCGCTCGGACTTAGTTCCTGAGGACGGAACCTGCGGGTAGACCTGCTGTCCGCGGCTGGCCTGTCCGGGGCCCTCCAAGTATCAAAAAGAAGACCTTCACTCCAGTGCGGGTAAAGGCAGGGAGTAGCTAGGACTCTCTTTAACTGGGGGCGTATGTAGCTGGCTGCCGAGCCCGTGGCTAGACCTGTTCCCCCGCAGCCGGCCTGTCCGGGGCCCTCCAAGTATCAAAAAGGAGAGCTTCACTCCAGTGCGGGTAAAGGCAGGGAGTAGCTAGGACTCTCGGTGTGTATTTGATTCATGAACCCCTGGGTAGACCGGCGGTCCGCGCCCTGCCTTGGTTCCCGGGTAGACCGGCTGTCCACGGCCGGACTCCGTACCTGGCCGCTGACGGCTGGGGTAGACCAGGTGTCCGCGCTCGGACTTAGTTCCTGAGGACGGAACCTGCGGGTAGACCTGCTGTCCGCGGCCGGCCTGTCCGGGGCCCTCCAAGTATCAAAAAGAGACCTTCACTCCAGTGCGGGTAAAGGCAGGGAGTAGCTAGGACTCTCGGTGTGTATTTGATTCATGAACCCCTGGGGAGACCGGCTGTCCGCGCCCTGCCTTGGTTCCTGGGTAGGCCGGCTGTCCACGGCCGGACTCCGTACCTTGCCGCTGACGGCTGGGGTAGACCAGGTGTCCGCGCTCGGACTTAGTTCCTGAGGACGGAACCTGCGGGTAGACCTGATGTCCGCGGCCGGCCTGTTTGGGGCCCTCCAAGTATCAAAAAGGAGAGCTTCACTCCAGTGCCGGTAAAGGCAGGGAGTAGCTAGGACTCTCGGTGTGTATTTGATTCATGAACCCCTGGGTAGACCGGCTGTCCGCGCCCTGCCTTGGTTCCCGGGTAGACCAGCTGTCCGCGGCCGGACTCGGTACCTGGCTTCTGACAGCTGGGGTAGACCAGGTGTCCGCGCTCGGACTTAGTTCCTGAGGACGGAACCTGCGGGTAGACCTGCTGTCCGCGGCCGGCCTGTCCGGGGCCCTCCAAGTATCAAAAAGGAGACCTTCACTCCAGTGCGGGTAAACGCAGGGAGTAGCTAGGACTCTCGGTGTGTATTTGATTCATGAACCCCTGGGTAGACCGGCTGTCCGCGCCCTGCCTTGGTTCCCGGGTAGACCGGCTGTCCACGGCCGGACTCCATACATGGCCGCTGACGGCTGGGGTAGACCAGGTGTCCGCGCTCGGACTTAGTTCCTGAGGACGGAACCTGCGGGTAGACCTGCTGTCCGCGGCTGGCCTGTTTGGGGCCCTCCAAGTATCAAAAAGAGACCTTCACTCCAGTGCGGGTAAAGGCAGGGAGTAGCTAGGACTCTCGGTGTGTATTTGATTCATGAACCCCTGGGTAGACCGGCGGTCCGCGCCCTGCCTTGGTTCCCGGGTAGACCGGCTGTCCACGCCTGGACTTGGTACCTGGCTTCTGACGGCTGGGGTAGACCAGGTGTCCGCGCTCGGACTTAGTTCCTGAGGACGGAACCTGCGGGTAGACCTGCTGTCCGCGGCTGGCCTGTCCGGGGCCCTCCAAGTATCAAAAAGAGACCTTCACTCCAGTGCGGGTAAAGGCAGGGAGTAGCTAGGACTCTCGGTGTGTATTTGATTCATGAACCCCTGGGTAGACCGGCGGTCCGCGCCCTGCCTTGGTTCCCGGGTAGACCAGCTGTCCGCGGCCGGACTCGGTACCTGGCTTCTGACGGCTGGGGTAGACCAGGTGTCCGCGCTCGGACTTAGTTCCTGACGACGGAACCTGCGGGTAGACCTGCTGTCCGCGGCCGGCCTGCCCGGGCCCTCCAAGTATCAAAAAGAGACCTTCACTCCAGTGCGGGTAAAGGCAGGGAGTAGCTAGGACTCTCGGTGTGTATTTGATTCATGAACCCCTGGGTAGACCGGCTGTCCGCGCCCTGGCTTGTTTCTTGGGTAGACCGGCTGTCCACGGCCGGACTCCGTACCTGGCCGCTGACGGCCGGGGTAGACCAGGTGTCCGCGCTCGGACTTAGTTCCTGAGGACGGAACCTGCGGGTAGACCTGCTGTCCGCGGCCGGCCTGTTTGGGGCCCTCCAAGTATCAAAAAGGAGACCTTCACTCCAGTGCCGGTAAAGGCAGGGAGTAGCTAGGACTCTCTTTAACTGGGGGCGTATGTAGCTGGCTGCCGAGCCCGTGGCTAGACCTGTTCCCCCGCAGCCGGCCTGTCCGGGGCCCTCCAAGTATCAAAAAGGAGAGCTTCACTCCAGTGCGGGTAAAGGCAGGGAGTAGCTAGGACTCTCGGTGTGTATTTGATTCATGAACCCCTGGGTAGACCGGCGGTCCGCGCCCTGCCTTGGTTCCCGGGTAGACCGGCTGTCCACGCCTGGACTTGGTACCTGGCTTCTGACGGCTGGGGTAGACCAGGTGTCCGCGCTCGGACTTAGTTCCTGAGGACGGAACCTGCGGGTAGACCTGCTGTCCGCGGCCGGCCTGTCCGGGGCCCTCCAAGTATCAAAAAGAAGACCTTCACTCTAGTGCGGGTAAAGGCAGGGAGTAGCTAGGACTCTCGGTGTGTATATGATTCATGAACCCCTGGGTAGACCGGCTGTGCGCGCCCTGGCTTGGTTCCCGGGTAGACCGGCTGTCCACGGCCGGACTCCGTACCTGGCCGCTGACGGCCGGGGTAGACCAGGTGTCCGCGCTCGGACTTAGTTCCTGAGGACGGAACCTGCGGGTAGACCTGCTGTCCGCGGCCGGCCTGTTTGGGGCCCTCCAAGTATCAAAAAGGAGACCTTCACTCCAGTGCCGGTAAGGGCACGGAGTAGCTAGGACTCTCTTTAACTGGGGGCGTATGTAGCTGGCTGCCGAGCCCGTGGCTAGACCTGTTCCCCCGCAGCCGGCCTGTCCGGGGCCCTCCAAGTATCAAAAAGGAGACCTTCACTCCAGTGCGGGTAAAGGCAGGGAGTAGCTAGGACTCTCGGTGTGTATTTGATTCATGAACCCCTGGGTAGACCGGCTGTCCGCGCCCTGGCTTGTTTCTTGGGTAGACCGGCTGTCCACGGCCGGACTCCGTACCTGGCCGCTGACGGCTGGGGTAGACCAGGTGTCCGCGCTCGGACTTAGTTCCTGAGGACAGAACCTGCGGGTAGACCTGCTGTCCGCGGCTGGCCTGTCCGGGGCCCTCCAAGTATCAAAAAGAGACCTTCACTCCAGTGCGGGTAAAGGCAGGGAGTAGCTAGGACTCTCGGTGTGTATTTGATTCATGAACCCCTGGGTAGACCGGCGGTCCGCGCCCTGCCTTGGTTCCTGGGTAGACCGGCTGTCCACGGCCGGACTCCGTACCTGGCTTCTGACGGCTGGGGTAGACCAGGTGTCCGCGCTCGGACTTAGTTCCTGAGGACGGAACCTGCGGGTAGACCTGCTGTCCGCGGCCGTCCTGTCCGGGGCCCTCCAAGTATCAAAAAGAGACCTTCACTCCAGTGCGGGTAAAGGCAGGGAGTAGCTAGGACTCTCGGTGTGTATTTGATTCATGAACCCCTGGGTAGACCGGCGGTCCGCGCCCTGCCTTGGTTCCCGGGTAGACCAGCTGTCCGCGGCCGGACTCGGTACCTGGCCGCTGACGGCTGGGGTAGACCAGGTGTCCGCGCTCGGACTTAGTTCCTGAGGACGGAACCTGCGGGTAGACCTGCTGTCCGCGGCCGGCCTGTCCGGGGCCCTCCAAGTATCAAAAAGGAGAGCTTCACTCCAGTGCGGGTAAAGGCAGGGAGTAGCTAGGACTCTCGGTGTGTATTTGATTCATGAACCCCTGGGTAGACCGGCGGTCCGCGCCCTGCCTTGGTTCCCGGGTAGACCAGCTGTCCGCGGCCGGACTCGGTACCTGGCTTCTGACGGCTGGGGTAGACCAGGTGTCCGCGCTCGGACTTAGTTCCTGAGGACGGAACCTGCGGGTAGACCTGCTGTCCGCGGCTGGCCTGTCCGGGGCCCTCCAAGTATCAAAAAGAGACCTTCACTCCAGTACGGGTAAAGGCAGGGAGTAGCTAGGACTCTCGGTGTGTATATGATTCATGAACCCCTGGGTAGACCGGCTGTCCGCGCCCTGGCTTGGTTCCCGGGTAGACCGGCTGTCCACGGCCGGACTCCGTACCTGGCTTCTGACGGCTGGGGTAGACCAGGTGTCCGCGCTCGGACTTAGTTCCTGACGACGGAACCTGCGGGTAGACCTGCTGTCCGCGGCTGGCCTGTCCGGGGCCCTCCAAGTATCAAAAAGAGACCTTCACTCCAGTGCGGGTAAAGGCAGGGAGTAGCTAGGACTCTCGGTGTGTATTTGATTCATGAACCCCTGGGTAGACCGGCGGTCCGCGCCCTGCCTTGGTTCCCGGGTAGACCAGCTGTCCGCGGCCGGACTCGGTACCTGGCTTCTGACGGCTGGGGTAGACCAGGTGTCCGCGCTCGGACTTAGTTCCTGAGGACGGAACCTGCGGGTAGACCTGCTGTCCGCGGCTGGCCTGTCCGGGGCCCTCCAAGTATCAAAAAGGAGAGCTTCACTCCAGTGCGGGTAAAGGCAGGGAGTAGCTAGGACTCTCGGTGTGTATTTGATTCATGAACCCCTGGGTAGACCGGCGGTCCGCGCCCTGCCTTGGTTCCCGGGTAGACCGGCTGTCCACGCCTGGACTTGGTACCTGGCTTCTGACGGCTGGGGTAGACCAGGTGTCCGCGCTCGGACTTAGTTCCTGAGGACGGAACCTGCGGGTAGACCTGCTGTCCGCGGCCGGCCTGTCCGGGGCCCTCCAAGTATCAAAAAGAAGACCTTCACTCTAGTGCGGGTAAAGGCAGGGAGTAGCTAGGACTCTCGGTGTGTATATGATTCATGAACCCCTGGGTAGACCGGCTGTGCGCGCCCTGGCTTGGTTCCCGGGTAGACCGGCTGTCCACGGCCGGACTCCGTACCTGGCCGCTGACGGCCGGGGTAGACCAGGTGTCCGCGCTCGGACTTAGTTCCTGAGGACGGAACCTGCGGGTAGACCTGCTGTCCGCGGCCGGCCTGTTTGGGGCCCTCCAAGTATCAAAAAGGAGACCTTCACTCCAGTGCCGGTAAGGGCACGGAGTAGCTAGGACTCTCTTTAACTGGGGGCGTATGTAGCTGGCTGCCGAGCCCGTGGCTAGACCTGTTCCCCCGCAGCCGGCCTGTCCGGGGCCCTCCAAGTATCAAAAAGGAGACCTTCACTCCAGTGCGGGTAAAGGCAGGGAGTAGCTAGGACTCTCGGTGTGTATTTGATTCATGAACCCCTGGGTAGACCGGCGGTCCGCGCCCTGCCTTGGTTCCCGGGTAGACCAGCTGTCCGCGGCCGGACTCGGTACCTGGCTTCTGACGGCTGGGGTAGACCAGGTGTCCGCGCTCGGACTTAGTTCCTGAGGACGGAACCTGCGGGTAGACCTGCTGTCCGCGGCTGGCCTGTCCGGGGCCCTCCAAGTATCAAAAAGGAGAGCTTCACTCCAGTGCGGGTAAAGGCAGGGAGTAGCTAGGACTCTCGGTGTGTATTTGATTCATGAACCCCTGGGTAGACCGGCGGTCCGCGCCCTGCCTTGGTTCCTGGGTAGACCGGCTGTCCACGGCCGGACTCCGTACCTGGCCGCTGACGGCCGGGGTAGACCAGGTGTCCGCGCTCGGACTTAGTTCCTGAGGACGGAACCTGCGGGTAGACCTGCTGTCCGCGGCCGGCCTGTTTGGGGCCCTCCAAGTATCAAAAAGGAGACCTTCACTCCAGTGCCGGTAAAGGCAGGGAGTAGCTAGGACTCTCTTTAACTGGGGGCGTATGTAGCTGGCTGCCGAGCCCGTGGCTAGACCTGTTCCCCCGCAGCCGGCCTGTCCGGGGCCCTCCAAGTATCAAAAAGGAGAGCTTCACTCCAGTGCGGGTAAAGGCAGGGAGTAGCTAGGACTCTCGGTGTGTATTTGATTCATGAACCCCTGGGTAGACCGGCGGTCCGCGCCCTGCCTTGGTTCCCGGGTAGACCGGCTGTCCACGCCTGGACTTGGTACCTGGCTTCTGACGGCTGGGGTAGACCAGGTGTCCGCGCTCGGACTTAGTTCCTGAGGACGGAACCTGCGGGTAGACCTGCTGTCCGCGGCCGGCCTGTCCGGGGCCCTCCAAGTATCAAAAAGAAGACCTTCACTCTAGTGCGGGTAAAGGCAGGGAGTAGCTAGGACTCTCGGTGTGTATATGATTCATGAACCCCTGGGTAGACCGGCTGTGCGCGCCCTGGCTTGGTTCCCGGGTAGACCGGCTGTCCACGGCCGGACTCCGTACCTGGCCGCTGACGGCCGGGGTAGACCAGGTGTCCGCGCTCGGACTTAGTTCCTGAGGACGGAACCTGCGGGTAGACCTGCTGTCCGCGGCCGGCCTGTTTGGGGCCCTCCAAGTATCAAAAAGGAGACCTTCACTCCAGTGCCGGTAAGGGCACGGAGTAGCTAGGACTCTCTTTAACTGGGGGCGTATGTAGCTGGCTGCCGAGCCCGTGGCTAGACCTGTTCCCCCGCAGCCGGCCTGTCCGGGGCCCTCCAAGTATCAAAAAGGAGACCTTCACTCCAGTGCGGGTAAAGGCAGGGAGTAGCTAGGACTCTCGGTGTGTATTTGATTCATGAACCCCTGGGTAGACCGGCTGTCCGCGCCCTGGCTTGTTTCTTGGGTAGACCGGCTGTCCACGGCCGGACTCCGTACCTGGCCGCTGACGGCTGGGGTAGACCAGGTGTCCGCGCTCGGACTTAGTTCCTGAGGACAGAACCTGCGGGTAGACCTGCTGTCCGCGGCTGGCCTGTCCGGGGCCCTCCAAGTATCAAAAAGAGACCTTCACTCCAGTGCGGGTAAAGGCAGGGAGTAGCTAGGACTCTCGGTGTGTATTTGATTCATGAACCCCTGGGTAGACCGGCGGTCCGCGCCCTGCCTTGGTTCCCGGGTAGACCGGCTGTCCACGCCTGGACTTGGTACCTGGCTTCTGACGGCTGGGGTAGACCAGGTGTCCGCGCTCGGACTTAGTTCCTGAGGACGGAACCTGCGGGTAGACCTGCTGTCCGCGGCCGGCCTGTCCGGGGCCCTCCAAGTATCAAAAAGAAGACCTTCACTCTAGTGCGGGTAAAGGCAGGGAGTAGCTAGGACTCTCGGTGTGTATATGATTCATGAACCCCTGGGTAGACCGGCTGTGCGCGCCCTGGCTTGGTTCCCGGGTAGACCGGCTGTCCACGGCCGGACTCCGTACCTGGCCGCTGACGGCCGGGGTAGACCAGGTGTCCGCGCTCGGACTTAGTTCCTGAGGACGGAACCTGCGGGTAGACCTGCTGTCCGCGGCCGGCCTGTTTGGGGCCCTCCAAGTATCAAAAAGAGACCTTCACTCCAGTGCGGGTAAAGGCAGGGAGTAGCTAGGACTCTCGGTGTGTATTTGATTCATGAACCCCTGGGTAGACCGGCGGTCCGCGCCCTGCCTTGGTTCCCGGGTAGACCAGCTGTCCGCGGCCGGACTCGGTACCTGGCCGCTGACGGCTGGGGTAGACCAGGTGTCCGCGCTCGGACTTAGTTCCTGAGGACGGAACCTGCGGGTAGACCTGCTGTCCGCGGCCGGCCTGTCCGGGGCCCTCCAAGTATCAAAAAGGAGAGCTTCACTCCAGTGCGGGTAAAGGCAGGGAGTAGCTAGGACTCTCGGTGTGTATTTGATTCATGAACCCCTGGGTAGACCGGCGGTCCGCGCCCTGCCTTGGTTCCCGGGTAGACCAGCTGTCCGCGGCCGGACTCGGTACCTGGCTTCTGACGGCTGGGGTAGACCAGGTGTCCGCGCTCGGACTTAGTTCCTGAGGACGGAACCTGCGGGTAGACCTGCTGTCCGCGGCTGGCCTGTCCGGGGCCCTCCAAGTATCAAAAAGAAGACCTTCACTCCAGTGCGGGTAAAGGCAGGGAGTAGCTAGGACTCTCTTTAACTGGGGGCGTATGTAGCTGGCTGCCGAGCCCGTGGCTAGACCTGTTCCCCTGCAGCCGGCCTGTCCGGGGCCCTCCAAGTATCAAAAAGGAGACCTTCACTCCAGTGCGGGTAAAGGCAGGGAGTAGCTAGGACTCTCGGTGTGTATTTGATTCATGAACCCCTGGGTAGCCCGGCGGTCCGCGCCCTGCCTTGGTTCCCGGGTAGACCAGCTGTCCGCGGCCGGACTCGGTACCTGGCTTCTGACGGCTGGGGTAGACCAGGTGTCCGCGCTCGGACTTAGTTCCTGAGGACGGAACCTGCGGGTAGACCTGCTGTCCGCGGCTGGCCTGTCCGGGGCCCTCCAAGTATCAAAAAGAAGACCTTCACTCCAGTGCGGGTAAAGGCAGGGAGTAGCTAGGACTCTCGGTGTGTATATGATTCATGAACCCCTGGGTAGACCGGCTGTGCGCGCCCTGGCTTGGTTCCCGGGTAGACCGGCTGTCCACGGCCGGACTCCGTACCTGGCCGCTGACGGCCGGGGTAGACCAGGTGTCCGCGCTCGGACTTAGTTCCTGAGGACGGAACCTGCGGGTAGACCTGCTGTCCGCGGCCGGCCTGTTTGGGGCCCTCCAAGTATCAAAAAGGAGACCTTCACTCCAGTGCCGGTAAAGGCACGGAGTAGCTAGGACTCTCTTTAACTGGGGGCGTATGTAGCTGGCTGCCGAGCCCGTGGCTAGACCTGTTCCCCCGCAGCCGGCCTGTCCGGGGCCCTCCAAGTATCAAAAAGGAGAGCTTCACTCCAGTGCGGGTAAAGGCAGGGAGTAGCTAGGACTCTCGGTGTGTATTTGATTCATGAACCCCTGGGTAGACCGGCTGTCCGCGCCCTGGCTTGTTTCTTGGGTAGACCGGCTGTCCACGGCCGGACTCCGTACCTGGCCGCTGACGGCTGGGGTAGACCAGGTGTCCGCGCTCGGACTTAGTTCCTGAGGACGGAACCTGCGGGTAGACCTGCTGTCCGCGGCTGGCCTGTCCGGGGCCCTCCAAGTATCAAAAAGAGACCTTCACTCCAGTGCGGGTAAAGGCAGGGAGTAGCTAGGACTCTCGGTGTGTATTTGATTCATGAACCCCTGGGTAGACCGGCGGTCCGCGCCCTGCCTTGGTTCCCGGGTAGACCAGCTGTCCGCGGCCGGACTCGGTACCTGGCTTCTGACGGCTGGGGTAGACCAGGTGTCCGCGCTCGGACTTAGTTCCTGAGGACGGAACCTGCGGGTAGACCTGCTGTCCGCGGCCGGCCTGTCCGGGGCCCTCCAAGTATCAAAAAGAGACCTTCACTCCAGTACGGGTAAAGGCAGGGAGTAGCTAGGACTCTCGGTGTGTATATGATTCATGAACCCCTGGGTAGACCGGCTGTCCGCGCCCTGGCTTGGTTCCCGGGTAGACCGGCTGTCCACGGCCGGACTCCGTACCTGGCTTCTGACGGCTGGGGTAGACCAGGTGTCCGCGCTCGGACTTAGTTCCTGACGACGGAACCTGCGGGTAGACCTGCTGTCCGCGGCTGGCCTGTCCGGGGCCCTCCAAGTATCAAAAAGAGACCTTCACTCCAGTGCGGGTAAAGGCAGGGAGTAGCTAGGACTCTCGGTGTGTATTTGATTCATGAACCCCTGGGTAGACCGGCGGTCCGCGCCCTGCCTTGGTTCCCGGGTAGACCAGCTGTCCGCGGCCGGACTCGGTACCTGGCTTCTGACGGCTGGGGTAGACCAGGTGTCCGCGCTCGGACTTAGTTCCTGAGGACGGAACCTGCGGGTAGACCTGCTGTCCGCGGCTGGCCTGTCCGGGGCCCTCCAAGTATCAAAAAGGAGAGCTTCACTCCAGTGCGGGTAAAGGCAGGGAGTAGCTAGGACTCTCGGTGTGTATTTGATTCATGAACCCCTGGGTAGACCGGCGGTCCGCGCCCTGCCTTGGTTCCCGGGTAGACCGGCTGTCCACGCCTGGACTTGGTACCTGGCTTCTGACGGCTGGGGTAGACCAGGTGTCCGCGCTCGGACTTAGTTCCTGAGGACGGAACCTGCGGGTAGACCTGCTGTCCGCGGCCGGCCTGTCCGGGGCCCTCCAAGTATCAAAAAGAAGACCTTCACTCTAGTGCGGGTAAAGGCAGGGAGTAGCTAGGACTCTCGGTGTGTATATGATTCATGAACCCCTGGGTAGACCGGCTGTGCGCGCCCTGGCTTGGTTCCCGGGTAGACCGGCTGTCCACGGCCGGACTCCGTACCTGGCCGCTGACGGCCGGGGTAGACCAGGTGTCCGCGCTCGGACTTAGTTCCTGAGGACGGAACCTGCGGGTAGACCTGCTGTCCGCGGCCGGCCTGTTTGGGGCCCTCCAAGTATCAAAAAGGAGACCTTCACTCCAGTGCCGGTAAGGGCACGGAGTAGCTAGGACTCTCTTTAACTGGGGGCGTATGTAGCTGGCTGCCGAGCCCGTGGCTAGACCTGTTCCCCCGCAGCCGGCCTGTCCGGGGCCCTCCAAGTATCAAAAAGGAGAGCTTCACTCCAGTGCGGGTAAAGGCAGGGAGTAGCTAGGACTCTCGGTGTGTATTTGATTCATGAACCCCTGGGTAGACCGGCGGTCCGCGCCCTGCCTTGGTTCCCGGGTAGACCAGCTGTCCGCGGCCGGACTCGGTACCTGGCTTCTGACGGCTGGGGTAGACCAGGTGTCCGCGCTCGGACTTAGTTCCTGAGGACGGAACCTGCGGGTAGACCTGCTGTCCGCGGCTGGCCTGTCCGGGGCCCTCCAAGTATCAAAAAGGAGAGCTTCACTCCAGTGCGGGTAAAGGCAGGGAGTAGCTAGGACTCTCGGTGTGTATTTGATTCATGAACCCCTGGGTAGACCGGCGGTCCGCGCCCTGCCTTGGTTCCTGGGTAGACCGGCTGTCCACGGCCGGACTCCGTACCTGGCCGCTGACGGCCGGGGTAGACCAGGTGTCCGCGCTCGGACTTAGTTCCTGACGACGGAACCTGCGGGTAGACCTGCTGTCCGCGGCCGGCCTGTTTGGGGCCCTCCAAGTATCAAAAAGGAGACCTTCACTCCAGTGCCGGTAAAGGCAGGGAGTAGCTAGGACTCTCTTTAACTGGGGGCGTATGTAGCTGGCTGCCGAGCCCGTGGCTAGACCTGTTCCCCCGCAGCCGGCCTGTCCGGGGCCCTCCAAGTATCAAAAAGGAGAGCTTCACTCCAGTGCGGGTAAAGGCAGGGAGTAGCTAGGACTCTCGGTGTGTATTTGATTCATGAACCCCTGGGTAGACCGGCGGTCCGCGCCCTGCCTTGGTTCCCGGGTAGACCGGCTGTCCACGCCTGGACTTGGTACCTGGCTTCTGACGGCTGGGGTAGACCAGGTGTCCGCGCTCGGACTTAGTTCCTGAGGACGGAACCTGCGGGTAGACCTGCTGTCCGCGGCCGGCCTGTCCGGGGCCCTCCAAGTATCAAAAAGAAGACCTTCACTCTAGTGCGGGTAAAGGCAGGGAGTAGCTAGGACTCTCGGTGTGTATATGATTCATGAACCCCTGGGTAGACCGGCTGTGCGCGCCCTGGCTTGGTTCCCGGGTAGACCGGCTGTCCACGGCCGGACTCCGTACCTGGCCGCTGACGGCCGGGGTAGACCAGGTGTCCGCGCTCGGACTTAGTTCCTGAGGACGGAACCTGCGGGTAGACCTGCTGTCCGCGGCCGGCCTGTTTGGGGCCCTCCAAGTATCAAAAAGGAGACCTTCACTCCAGTGCCGGTAAGGGCACGGAGTAGCTAGGACTCTCTTTAACTGGGGGCGTATGTAGCTGGCTGCCGAGCCCGTGGCTAGACCTGTTCCCCCGCAGCCGGCCTGTCCGGGGCCCTCCAAGTATCAAAAAGGAGACCTTCACTCCAGTGCGGGTAAAGGCAGGGAGTAGCTAGGACTCTCGGTGTGTATTTGATTCATGAACCCCTGGGTAGACCGGCTGTCCGCGCCCTGGCTTGTTTCTTGGGTAGACCGGCTGTCCACGGCCGGACTCCGTACCTGGCCGCTGACGGCTGGGGTAGACCAGGTGTCCGCGCTCGGACTTAGTTCCTGAGGACAGAACCTGCGGGTAGACCTGCTGTCCGCGGCTGGCCTGTCCGGGGCCCTCCAAGTATCAAAAAGAGACCTTCACTCCAGTGCGGGTAAAGGCAGGGAGTAGCTAGGACTCTCGGTGTGTATTTGATTCATGAACCCCTGGGTAGACCGGCGGTCCGCGCCCTGCCTTGGTTCCTGGGTAGACCGGCTGTCCACGGCCGGACTCCGTACCTGGCTTCTGACGGCTGGGGTAGACCAGGTGTCCGCGCTCGGACTTAGTTCCTGAGGACGGAACCTGCGGGTAGACCTGCTGTCCGCGGCCGTCCTGTCCGGGGCCCTCCAAGTATCAAAAAGAGACCTTCACTCCAGTGCGGGTAAAGGCAGGGAGTAGCTAGGACTCTCGGTGTGTATTTGATTCATGAACCCCTGGGTAGACCGGCGGTCCGCGCCCTGCCTTGGTTCCCGGGTAGACCAGCTGTCCGCGGCCGGACTCGGTACCTGGCCGCTGACGGCTGGGGTAGACCAGGTGTCCGCGCTCGGACTTAGTTCCTGAGGACGGAACCTGCGGGTAGACCTGCTGTCCGCGGCCGGCCTGTCCGGGGCCCTCCAAGTATCAAAAAGGAGAGCTTCACTCCAGTGCGGGTAAAGGCAGGGAGTAGCTAGGACTCTCGGTGTGTATTTGATTCATGAACCCCTGGGTAGACCGGCGGTCCGCGCCCTGCCTTGGTTCCCGGGTAGACCAGCTGTCCGCGGCCGGACTCGGTACCTGGCTTCTGACGGCTGGGGTAGACCAGGTGTCCGCGCTCGGACTTAGTTCCTGAGGACGGAACCTGCGGGTAGACCTGCTGTCCGCGGCTGGCCTGTCCGGGGCCCTCCAAGTATCAAAAAGAAGACCTTCACTCCAGTGCGGGTAAAGGCAGGGAGTAGCTAGGACTCTCTTTAACTGGGGGCGTATGTAGCTGGCTGCCGAGCCCGTGGCTAGACCTGTTCCCCTGCAGCCGGCCTGTCCGGGGCCCTCCAAGTATCAAAAAGGAGACCTTCACTCCAGTGCGGGTAAAGGCAGGGAGTAGCTAGGACTCTCGGTGTGTATTTGATTCATGAACCCCTGGGTAGCCCGGCGGTCCGCGCCCTGCCTTGGTTCCCGGGTAGACCAGCTGTCCGCGGCCGGACTCGGTACCTGGCTTCTGACGGCTGGGGTAGACCAGGTGTCCGCGCTCGGACTTAGTTCCTGAGGACGGAACCTGCGGGTAGACCTGCTGTCCGCGGCTGGCCTGTCCGGGGCCCTCCAAGTATCAAAAAGAAGACCTTCACTCCAGTGCGGGTAAAGGCAGGGAGTAGCTAGGACTCTCGGTGTGTATATGATTCATGAACCCCTGGGTAGACCGGCTGTGCGCGCCCTGGCTTGGTTCCCGGGTAGACCGGCTGTCCACGGCCGGACTCCGTACCTGGCCGCTGACGGCCGGGGTAGACCAGGTGTCCGCGCTCGGACTTAGTTCCTGAGGACGGAACCTGCGGGTAGACCTGCTGTCCGCGGCCGGCCTGTTTGGGGCCCTCCAAGTATCAAAAAGGAGACCTTCACTCCAGTGCCGGTAAAGGCACGGAGTAGCTAGGACTCTCTTTAACTGGGGGCGTATGTAGCTGGCTGCCGAGCCCGTGGCTAGACCTGTTCCCCCGCAGCCGGCCTGTCCGGGGCCCTCCAAGTATCAAAAAGGAGAGCTTCACTCCAGTGCGGGTAAAGGCAGGGAGTAGCTAGGACTCTCGGTGTGTATTTGATTCATGAACCCCTGGGTAGACCGGCTGTCCGCGCCCTGGCTTGTTTCTTGGGTAGACCGGCTGTCCACGGCCGGACTCCGTACCTGGCCGCTGACGGCTGGGGTAGACCAGGTGTCCGCGCTCGGACTTAGTTCCTGAGGACGGAACCTGCGGGTAGACCTGCTGTCCGCGGCTGGCCTGTCCGGGGCCCTCCAAGTATCAAAAAGAGACCTTCACTCCAGTGCGGGTAAAGGCAGGGAGTAGCTAGGACTCTCGGTGTGTATTTGATTCATGAACCCCTGGGTAGACCGGCGGTCCGCGCCCTGCCTTGGTTCCCGGGTAGACCAGCTGTCCGCGGCCGGACTCGGTACCTGGCTTCTGACGGCTGGGGTAGACCAGGTGTCCGCGCTCGGACTTAGTTCCTGAGGACGGAACCTGCGGGTAGACCTGCTGTCCGCGGCCGGCCTGTCCGGGGCCCTCCAAGTATCAAAAAGAGACCTTCACTCCAGTACGGGTAAAGGCAGGGAGTAGCTAGGACTCTCGGTGTGTATATGATTCATGAACCCCTGGGTAGACCGGCTGTCCGCGCCCTGGCTTGGTTCCCGGGTAGACCGGCTGTCCACGGCCGGACTCCGTACCTGGGTTCTGACGGCTGGGGTAGACCAGGTGTCCGCGCTCGGACTTAGTTCCTGAGGACGGAACCTGCGGGTAGACCTGCTGTCCGCGGCTGGCCTGTCCGGGGCCCTCCAAGTATCAAAAAGAGACCTTCACTCCAGTGCGGGTAAAGGCAGGGAGTAGCTAGGACTCTCGGTGTGTATTTGATTCATGAACCCCTGGGTAGACCGGCGGTCCGCGCCCTGCCTTGGTTCCCGGGTAGACCAGCTGTCCGCGGCCGGACTCGGTACCTGGCTTCTGACGGCTGGGGTAGACCAGGTGTCCGCGCTCGGACTTAGTTCCTGAGGACGGAACCTGCGGGTAGACCTGCTGTCCGCGGCCGGCCTGCCCGGGCCCTCCAAGTATCAAAAAGAGACCTTCACTCCAGTGCGGGTAAAGGCAGGGAGTAGCTAGGACTCTCGGTGTGTATTTGATTCATGAACCCCTGGGTAGACCGGCTGTCCGCGCCCTGGCTTGTTTCTTGGGTAGACCGGCTGTCCACGGCCGGACTCCGTACCTGGCCGCTGACGGCCGGGGTAGACCAGGTGTCCGCGCTCGGACTTAGTTCCTGAGGACGGAACCTGCGGGTAGACCTGCTGTCCGCGGCTGGCCTGTCCGGGGCCCTCCAAGTATCAAAAAGAGACCTTCACTCCAGTGCGGGTAAAGGCAGGGAGTAGCTAGGACTCTCTTTAACTGGGGGCGTATGTAGCTGGCTGCCGAGCCCGTGGCTAGACCTGTTCCCCTGCAGCCGGCCTGTCCGGGGCCCTCCAAGTATCAAAAAGGAGACCTTCACTCCAGTGCGGGTAAAGGCAGGGAGTAGCTAGGACTCTCGGTGTGTATTTGATTCATGAACCCCTGGGTAGACCGGCGGTCCGCGCCCTGCCTTGGTTCCCGGGTAGACCAGCTGTCCGCGGCCGGACTCGGTACCTGGCTTCTGACGGCTGGGGTAGACCAGGTGTCCGCGCTCGGACTTAGTTCCTGAGGACGGAACCTGCGGGTAGACCTGCTGTCCGCGGCTGGCCTGTCCGGGGCCCTCCAAGTATCAAAAAGAAGACCTTCACTCCAGTGCGGGTAAAGGCAGGGAGTAGCTAGGACTCTCGGTGTGTATATGATTCATGAACCCCTGGGTAGACCGGCTGTGCGCGCCCTGGCTTGGTTCCCGGGTAGACCGGCTGTCCACGGCCGGACTCCGTACCTGGCCGCTGACGGCCGGGGTAGACCAGGTGTCCGCGCTCGGACTTAGTTCCTGAGGACGGAACCTGCGGGTAGACCTGCTGTCCGCGGCCGGCCTGTTTGGGGCCCTCCAAGTATCAAAAAGGAGACCTTCACTCCAGTGCGGGTAAAGGCACGGAGTAGCTAGGACTCTCTTTAACTGGGGGCGTATGTAGCTGGCTGCCGAGCCCGTGGCTAGACCTGTTCCCCCGCAGCCGGCCTGTCCGGGGCCCTCCAAGTATCAAAAAGGAGAGCTTCACTCCAGTGCGGGTAAAGGCAGGGAGTAGCTAGGACTCTCGGTGTGTATTTGATTCATGAACCCCTGGGTAGACCGGCGGTCCGCGCCCTGCCTTGGTTCCCGGGTAGACCAGCTGTCCGCGGCCGGACTCGGTACCTGGCTTCTGACGGCTGGGGTAGACCAGGTGTCCGCGCTCGGACTTAGTTCCTGAGGACGGAACCTGCGGGTAGACCTGCTGTCCGCGGCCGGCCTGTCCGGGGCCCTCCAAGTATCAAAAAGAGACCTTCACTCCAGTACGGGTAAAGGCAGGGAGTAGCTAGGACTCTCGGTGTGTATATGATTCATGAACCCCTGGGTAGACCGGCTGTCCGCGCCCTGGCTTGGTTCCCGAGTAGACCGGCTGTCCATGGCCGGACTCCGTACCTGGCTTCTGACGGCTGGGGTAGACCAGGTGTCCGCGCTCGGACTTAGTTCCTGAGGACGGAACCTGCGGGTAGACCTGCTGTCCGCGGCTGGCCTGTCCGGGGCCCTCCAAGTATCAAAAAGAAGACCTTCACTCCAGTGCGGGTAAAGGCAGGGAGTAGCTAGGACTCTCTTTAACTGGGGGCGTATGTAGCTGGCTGCCGAGCCCGTGGCTAGACCTGTTCCCCTGCAGCCGGCCTGTCCGGGGCCCTCCAAGTATCAAAAAGGAGACCTTCACTCCAGTGCGGGTAAAGGCAGGGAGTAGCTAGGACTCTCGGTGTGTATTTGATTCATGAACCCCTGGGTAGACCGGCGGTCCGCGCCCTGCCTTGGTTCCCGGGTAGACCAGCTGTCCGCGGCCGGACTCGGTACCTGGCTTCTGACGGCTGGGGTAGACCAGGTGTCCGCGCTCGGACTTAGTTCCTGAGGACGGAACCTGCGGGTAGACCTGCTGTCCGCGGCTGGCCTGTCCGGGGCCCTCCAAGTATCAAAAAGGAGACCTTCACTCCAGTGCGGGTAAAGGCACGGAGTAGCTAGGACTCTCTTTAACTGGGGGCGTATGTAGCTGGCTGCCGAGCCCGTGGCTAGACCTGTTCCCCCGCAGCCGGCCTGTCCGGGGCCCTCCAAGTATCAAAAAGGAGAGCTTCACTCCAGTGCGGGTAAAGGCAGGGAGTAGCTAGGACTCTCGGTGTGTATTTGATTCATGAACCCCTGGGTAGACCGGCTGTCCGCGCCCTGGCTTGTTTCTTGGGTAGACCGGCTGTCCACGGCCGGACTCCGTACCTGGCCGCTGACGGCTGGGGTAGACCAGGTGTCCGCGCTCGGACTTAGTTCCTGAGGACAGAACCTGCGGGTAGACCTGCTGTCCGCGGCTGGCCTGTCCGGGGCCCTCCAAGTATCAAAAAGAGAGCTTCACTCCAGTGCGGGTAAAGGCAGGGAGTAGCTAGGACTCTCGGTGTGTATTTGATTCATGAACCCCTGGGTAGACCGGCGGTCCGCGCCCTGCCTTGGTTCCTGGGTAGACCGGCTGTCCACGGCCGGACTCCGTACCTGGCTTCTGACGGCTGGGGTAGACCAGGTGTCCGCGCTCGGACTTAGTTCCTGAGGACGGAACCTGCGGGTAGACCTGCTGTCCGCGGCCGTCCTGTCCGGGGCCCTCCAAGTATCAAAAAGAGACCTTCACTCCAGTGCGGGTAAAGGCAGGGAGTAGCTAGGACTCTCGGTGTGTATTTGATTCATGAACCCCTGGGTAGACCGGCGGTCCGCGCCCTGCCTTGGTTCCCGGGTAGACCAGCTGTCCGCGGCCGGACTCGGTACCTGGCTTCTGACGGCTGGGGTAGACCAGGTGTCCGCGCTCGGACTTAGTTCCTGAGGACGGAACCTGCGGGTAGACCTGCTGTCCGCGGCTGGCCTGTCCGGGGCCCTCCAAGTATCAAAAAGGAGAGCTTCACTCCAGTGCGGGTAAAGGCAGGGAGTAGCTAGGACTCTCGGTGTGTATTTGATTCATGAACCCCTGGGTAGACCGGCGGTCCGCGCCCTGCCTTGGTTCCTGGGTAGACCGGCTGTCCACGGCCGGACTCCGTACCTGGCCGCTGACGGCTGGGGTAGACCAGGTGTCCGCGCTCGGACTTAGTTCCTGAGGACG
The DNA here is from genome assembly GCF_965231275.1 of Zosterops lateralis. Lineage (NCBI taxonomy): Eukaryota > Metazoa > Chordata > Aves > Passeriformes > Zosteropidae > Zosterops > Zosterops lateralis. The sequence goes on from NW_028154577.1 coordinate 106,548, forward strand.
GAACCTGCGGGTAGACCTGCTGTCCGCGGCCGGCCTGTCCGGGGCCCTCCAAGTATCAAAAAGGAGAGCTTCACTCCAGTGCGGGTAAAGGCAGGGAGTAGCTAGGACTCTCGGTGTGTATTTGATTCATGAACCCCTGGGTAGACCGGCGGTCCGCGCCCTGCCTTGGTTCCCGGGTAGACCAGCTGTCCGCGGCCGGACTCGGTACCTGGCTTCTGACGGCTGGGGTAGACCAGGTGTCCGCGCTCGGACTTAGTTCCTGAGGACGGAACCTGCGGGTAGACCTGCTGTCCGCGGCTGGCCTGTCCGGGGCCCTCCAAGTATCAAAAAGAAGACCTTCACTCCAGTGCGGGTAAAGGCAGGGAGTAGCTAGGACTCTCGGTGTGTATTTGATTCATGAACCCCTGGGTAGACCGGCGGTCCGCGCCCTGCCTTGGTTCCCGGGTAGACCAGCTGTCCGCGGCCGGACTCGGTACCTGGCTTCTGACGGCTGGGGTAGACCAGGTGTCCGCGCTCGGACTTAGTTCCTGACGACGGAACCTGCGGGTAGACCTGCTGTCCGCGGCCGGCCTGCCCGGGCCCTCCAAGTATCAAAAAGAGACCTTCACTCCAGTGCGGGTAAAGGCAGGGAGTAGCTAGGACTCTCGGTGTGTATTTGATTCATGAACCCCTGGGTAGACCGGCTGTCCGCGCCCTGGCTTGTTTCTTGGGTAGACCGGCTGTCCACGGCCGGACTCCGTACCTGGCCGCTGACGGCCGGGGTAGACCAGGTGTCCGCGCTCGGACTTAGTTCCTGAGGACGGAACCTGCGGGTAGACCTGCTGTCCGCGGCTGGCCTGTCCGGGGCCCTCCAAGTATCAAAAAGAGACCTTCACTCCAGTGCGGGTAAAGGCAGGGAGTAGCTAGGACTCTCGGTGTGTATTTGATTCATGAACCCCTGGGTAGACCGGCGGTCCGCGCCCTGCCTTGGTTCCCGGGTAGACCGGCTGTCCACGCCTGGACTTGGTACCTGGCTTCTGACGGCTGGGGTAGACCAGGTGTCCGCGCTCGGACTTAGTTCCTGAGGACGGAACCTGCGGGTAGACCTGCTGTCCGCGGCCGGCCTGTCCGGGGCCCTCCAAGTATCAAAAAGAAGACCTTCACTCCAGTGCGGGTAAAGGCAGGGAGTAGCTAGGACTCTCGGTGTGTATATGATTCATGAACCCCTGGGTAGACCGGCTGTGCGCGCCCTGGCTTGGTTCCCGGGTAGACCGGCTGTCCACGGCCGGACTCCGTACCTGGCCGCTGACGGCCGGGGTAGACCAGGTGTCCGCGCTCGGACTTAGTTCCTGAGGACGGAACCTGCGGGTAGACCTGCTGTCCGCGGCCGGCCTGTTTGGGGCCCTCCAAGTATCAAAAAGGAGACCTTCACTCCAGTGCCGGTAAGGGCACGGAGTAGCTAGGACTCTCTTTAACTGGGGGCGTATGTAGCTGGCTGCCGAGCCCGTGGCTAGACCTGTTCCCCCGCAGCCGGCCTGTCCGGGGCCCTCCAAGTATCAAAAAGGAGACCTTCACTCCAGTGCGGGTAAAGGCAGGGAGTAGCTAGGACTCTCGGTGTGTATTTGATTCATGAACCCCTGGGTAGACCGGCTGTCCGCGCCCTGGCTTGTTTCTTGGGTAGACCGGCTGTCCACGGCCGGACTCCGTACCTGGCCGCTGACGGCTGGGGTAGACCAGGTGTCCGCGCTCGGACTTAGTTCCTGAGGACAGAACCTGCGGGTAGACCTGCTGTCCGCGGCTGGCCTGTCCGGGGCCCTCCAAGTATCAAAAAGAGACCTTCACTCCAGTGCGGGTAAAGGCAGGGAGTAGCTAGGACTCTCGGTGTGTATTTGATTCATGAACCCCTGGGTAGACCGGCGGTCCGCGCCCTGCCTTGGTTCCTGGGTAGACCGGCTGTCCACGGCCGGACTCCGTACCTGGCTTCTGACGGCTGGGGTAGACCAGGTGTCCGCGCTCGGACTTAGTTCCTGAGGACGGAACCTGCGGGTAGACCTGCTGTCCGCGGCCGTCCTGTCCGGGGCCCTCCAAGTATCAAAAAGAGACCTTCACTCCAGTGCGGGTAAAGGCAGGGAGTAGCTAGGACTCTCGGTGTGTATTTGATTCATGAACCCCTGGGTAGACCGGCGGTCCGCGCCCTGCCTTGGTTCCCGGGTAGACCAGCTGTCCGCGGCCGGACTCGGTACCTGGCCGCTGACGGCTGGGGTAGACCAGGTGTCCGCGCTCGGACTTAGTTCCTGAGGATGGAACCTGCGGGTAGACCTGCTGTCCGCGGCCGGCCTGTCCGGGGCCCTCCAAGTATCAAAAAGGAGAGCTTCACTCCAGTGCGGGTAAAGGCAGGGAGTAGCTAGGACTCTCGGTGTGTATTTGATTCATGAACCCCTGGGTAGACCGGCGGTCCGCGCCCTGCCTTGGTTCCCGGGTAGACCAGCTGTCCGCGGCCGGACTCGGTACCTGGCTTCTGACGGCTGGGGTAGACCAGGTGTCCGCGCTCGGACTTAGTTCCTGAGGACGGAACCTGCGGGTAGACCTGCTGTCCGCGGCTGGCCTGTCCGGGGCCCTCCAAGTATCAAAAAGAAGACCTTCACTCCAGTGCGGGTAAAGGCAGGGAGTAGCTAGGACTCTCGGTGTGTATATGATTCATGAACCCCTGGGTAGACCGGCTGTGCGCGCCCTGGCTTGGTTCCCGGGTAGACCGGCTGTCCACGGCCGGACTCCGTACCTGGCCGCTGACGGCCGGGGTAGACCAGGTGTCCGCGCTCGGACTTAGTTCCTGAGGACGGAACCTGCGGGTAGACCTGCTGTCCGCGGCCGGCCTGTTTGGGGCCCTCCAAGTATCAAAAAGGAGACCTTCACTCCAGTGCCGGTAAAGGCACGGAGTAGCTAGGACTCTCTTTAACTGGGGGCGTATGTAGCTGGCTGCCGAGCCCGTGGCTAGACCTGTTCCCCCGCAGCCGGCCTGTCCGGGGCCCTCCAAGTATCAAAAAGGAGACCTTCACTCCAGTGCGGGTAAAGGCAGGGAGTAGCTAGGACTCTCGGTGTGTATTTGATTCATGAACCCCTGGGTAGACCGGCTGTCCGCGCCCTGGCTTGTTTCTTGGGTAGACCGGCTGTCCAAGGCCGGACTCCGTACCTGGCCGCTGACGGCTGGGGTAGACCAGGTGTCCGCGCTCGGACTTAGTTCCTGAGGACGGAACCTGCGGGTAGACCTGCTGTCCGCGGCTGGCCTGTCCGGGGCCCTCCAAGTATCAAAAAGAGACCTTCACTCCAGTGCGGGTAAAGGCAGGGAGTAGCTAGGACTCTCGGTGTGTATTTGATTCATGAACCCCTGGGTAGACCGGCGGTCCGCGCCCTGCCTTGGTTCCCGGGTAGACCAGCTGTCCGCGGCCGGACTCGGTACCTGGCTTCTGACGGCTGGGGTAGACCAGGTGTCCGCGCTCGGACTTAGTTCCTGAGGACGGAACCTGCGGGTAGACCTGCTGTCCGCGGCCGGCCTGTCCGGGGCCCTCCAAGTATCAAAAAGAGACCTTCACTCCAGTACGGGTAAAGGCAGGGAGTAGCTAGGACTCTCGGTGTGTATATGATTCATGAACCCCTGGGTAGACCGGCTGTCCGCGCCCTGGCTTGGTTCCCGGGTAGACCGGCTGTCCACGGCCGGACTCCGTACCTGGCTTCTGACGGCTGGGGTAGACCAGGTGTCCGCGCTCGGACTTAGTTCCTGAGGACGGAACCTGCGGGTAGACCTGCTGTCCGCGGCTGGCCTGTCCGGGGCCCTCCAAGTATCAAAAAGAGACCTTCACTCCAGTGCGGGTAAAGGCAGGGAGTAGCTAGGACTCTCGGTGTGTATTTGATTCATGAACCCCTGGGTAGACCGGCGGTCCGCGCCCTGCCTTGGTTCCCGGGTAGACCAGCTGTCCGCGGCCGGACTCGGTACCTGGCTTCTGACGGCTGGGGTAGACCAGGTGTCCGCGCTCGGACTTAGTTCCTGAGGACGGAACCTGCGGGTAGACCTGCTGTCCGCGGCCGGCCTGTCCGGGGCCCTCCAAGTATCAAAAAGAGACCTTCACTCCAGTACGGGTAAAGGCAGGGAGTAGCTAGGACTCTCGGTGTGTATATGATTCATGAACCCCTGGGTAGACCGGCTGTCCGCGCCCTGGCTTGGTTCCCGGGTAGACCGGCTGTCCACGGCCGGACTCCGTACCTGGCTTCTGACGGCTGGGGTAGACCAGGTGTCCGCGCTCGGACTTAGTTCCTGAGGACGGAACCTGCGGGTAGACCTGCTGTCCGCGGCTGGCCTGTCCGGGGCCCTCCAAGTATCAAAAAGAGACCTTCACTCCAGTGCGGGTAAAGGCTGGGAGTAGCTAGGACTCTCGGTGTGTATTTGATTCATGAACCCCTGGGTAGACCGGCGGTCCGCGCCCTAGCTTGTTTCTTGGGTAGACCGGCTGTCCACGGCCGGACTCCGTACCTGGCCGCTGACGGCTGGGGTAGACCAGGTGTCCGCGCTCGGACATAGTTCCTGAGGACGGAACCTGCGGGTAGACCTGCTGTCCGCGGCCGGCCTGTCCGGGGCCCTCCAAGTATCAAAAAGGAGACCTTCACTCCAGTGCGGGTAAAGGCAGGGAGTAGCTAGGACTCTCGGTGTGTATTTGATTCATGAACCCCTGGGTAGACCGGCGGTCCGCGCCCTGCCTTGGTTCCCGGGTAGACCAGCTGTCCGCGGCCGGACTCGGTACCTGGCTTCTGACGGCTGGGGTAGACCAGGTGTCCGCGCTCGGACTTAGTTCCTGACGACGGAACCTGCGGGTAGACCTGCTGTCCGCGGCCGGCCTGCCCGGGCCCTCCAAGTATCAAAAAGAGACCTTCACTCCAGTGCGGGTAAAGGCAGGGAGTAGCTAGGACTCTCGGTGTGTATTTGATTCATGAACCCCTGGGTAGACCGGCTGTCCGCGCCCTGGCTTGTTTCTTGGGTAGACCGGCTGTCCACGGCCGGACTCCGTACCTGGCCGCTGACGGCCGGGGTAGACCAGGTGTCCGCGCTCGGACTTAGTTCCTGAGGACGGAACCTGCGGGTAGACCTGCTGTCCGCGGCTGGCCTGTCCGGGGCCCTCCAAGTATCAAAAAGAGACCTTCACTCCAGTGCGGGTAAAGGCAGGGAGTAGCTAGGACTCTCGGTGTGTATTTGATTCATGAACCCCTGGGTAGACCGGCGGTCCGCGCCCTGCCTTGGTTCCCGGGTAGACCAGCTGTCCGCGGCCGGACTCCGTACCTGGCTTCTGACGGCTGGGGTAGACCAGGTGTCCGCGCTCGGACTTAGTTCCTGAGGACGGAACCTGCGGGTAGACCTGCTGTCCGCGGCCGGCCTGTTTGGGGCCCTCCAAGTATCAAAAAGAGACCTTCACTCCAGTACGGGTAAAGGCAGGGAGTAGCTAGGACTCTCGGTGTGTATATGATTCATGAACCCCTGGGTAGACCGGCTGTCCGCGCCCTGGCTTGGTTCCCGGGTAGACCGGCTGTCCACGGCCGGACTCCGTACCTGGCTTCTGACGGCTGGGGTAGACCAGGTGTCCGCGCTCGGACTTAGTTCCTGAGGACGGAACCTGCGGGTAGACCTGCTGTCCGCGGCTGGCCTGTCCGGGGCCCTCCAAGTATCAAAAAGAAGACCTTCACTCCAGTGCGGGTAAAGGCAGGGAGTAGCTAGGACTCTCTTTAACTGGGGGCGTATGTAGCTGGCTGCCGAGCCCGTGGCTAGACCTGTTCCCCTGCAGCCGGCCTGTCCGGGGCCCTCCAAGTATCAAAAAGGAGACCTTCACTCCAGTGCGGGTAAAGGCAGGGAGTAGCTAGGACTCTCGGTGTGTATTTGATTCATGAACCCCTGGGTAGACCGGCGGTCCGCGCCCTGCCTTGGTTCCCGGGTAGACCAGCTGTCCGCGGCCGGACTCGGTACCTGGCTTCTGACGGCTGGGGTAGACCAGGTGTCCGCGCTCGGACTTAGTTCCTGAGGACGGAACCTGCGGGTAGACCTGCTGTCCGCGGCTGGCCTGTCCGGGGCCCTCCAAGTATCAAAAAGAAGACCTTCACTCCAGTGCGGGTAAAGGCAGGGAGTAGCTAGGACTCTCGGTGTGTATATGATTCATGAACCCCTGGGTAGACCGGCTGTGCGCGCCCTGGCTTGGTTCCCGGGTAGACCGGCTGTCCACGGCCGGACTCCGTACCTGGCCGCTGACGGCCGGGGTAGACCAGGTGTCCGCGCTCGGACTTAGTTCCTGAGGACGGAACCTGCGGGTAGACCTGCTGTCCGCGGCCGGCCTGTTTGGGGCCCTCCAAGTATCAAAAAGGAGACCTTCACTCCAGTGCGGGTAAAGGCACGGAGTAGCTAGGACTCTCTTTAACTGGGGGCGTATGTAGCTGGCTGCCGAGCCCGTGGCTAGACCTGTTCCCCCGCAGCCGGCCTGTCCGGGGCCCTCCAAGTATCAAAAAGGAGAGCTTCACTCCAGTGCGGGTAAAGGCAGGGAGTAGCTAGGACTCTCGGTGTGTATTTGATTCATGAACCCCTGGGTAGACCGGCTGTCCGCGCCCTGGCTTGTTTCTTGGGTAGACCGGCTGTCCACGGCCGGACTCCGTACCTGGCCGCTGACGGCTGGGGTAGACCAGGTGTCCGCGCTCGGACTTAGTTCCTGAGGACAGAACCTGCGGGTAGACCTGCTGTCCGCGGCTGGCCTGTCCGGGGCCCTCCAAGTATCAAAAAGAGACCTTCACTCCAGTGCGGGTAAAGGCAGGGAGTAGCTAGGACTCTCGGTGTGTATTTGATTCATGAACCCCTGGGTAGACCGGCGGTCCGCGCCCTGCCTTGGTTCCTGGGTAGACCGGCTGTCCACGGCCGGACTCCGTACCTGGCTTCTGACGGCTGGGGTAGACCAGGTGTCCGCGCTCGGACTTAGTTCCTGAGGACGGAACCTGCGGGTAGACCTGCTGTCCGCGGCCGTCCTGTCCGGGGCCCTCCAAGTATCAAAAAGAGACCTTCACTCCAGTGCGGGTAAAGGCAGGGAGTAGCTAGGACTCTCGGTGTGTATTTGATTCATGAACCCCTGGGTAGACCGGCGGTCCGCGCCCTGCCTTGGTTCCCGGGTAGACCAGCTGTCCGCGGCCGGACTCGGTACCTGGCCGCTGACGGCTGGGGTAGACCAGGTGTCCGCGCTCGGACTTAGTTCCTGAGGACGGAACCTGCGGGTAGACCTGCTGTCCGCGGCCGGCCTGTCCGGGGCCCTCCAAGTATCAAAAAGGAGAGCTTCACTCCAGTGCGGGTAAAGGCAGGGAGTAGCTAGGACTCTCGGTGTGTATTTGATTCATGAACCCCTGGGTAGACCGGCGGTCCGCGCCCTGCCTTGGTTCCCGGGTAGACCAGCTGTCCGCGGCCGGACTCGGTACCTGGCTTCTGACGGCTGGGGTAGACCAGGTGTCCGCGCTCGGACTTAGTTCCTGAGGACGGAACCTGCGGGTAGACCTGCTGTCCGCGGCTGGCCTGTCCGGGGCCCTCCAAGTATCAAAAAGAAGACCTTCACTCCAGTGCGGGTAAAGGCAGGGAGTAGCTAGGACTCTCTTTAACTGGGGGCGTATGTAGCTGGCTGCCGAGCCCGTGGCTAGACCTGTTCCCCTGCAGCCGGCCTGTCCGGGGCCCTCCAAGTATCAAAAAGGAGACCTTCACTCCAGTGCGGGTAAAGGCAGGGAGTAGCTAGGACTCTCGGTGTGTATTTGATTCATGAACCCCTGGGTAGCCCGGCGGTCCGCGCCCTGCCTTGGTTCCCGGGTAGACCAGCTGTCCGCGGCCGGACTCGGTACCTGGCTTCTGACGGCTGGGGTAGACCAGGTGTCCGCGCTCGGACTTAGTTCCTGAGGACGGAACCTGCGGGTAGACCTGCTGTCCGCGGCTGGCCTGTCCGGGGCCCTCCAAGTATCAAAAAGAAGACCTTCACTCCAGTGCGGGTAAAGGCAGGGAGTAGCTAGGACTCTCGGTGTGTATATGATTCATGAACCCCTGGGTAGACCGGCTGTGCGCGCCCTGGCTTGGTTCCCGGGTAGACCGGCTGTCCACGGCCGGACTCCGTACCTGGCCGCTGACGGCCGGGGTAGACCAGGTGTCCGCGCTCGGACTTAGTTCCTGAGGACGGAACCTGCGGGTAGACCTGCTGTCCGCGGCCGGCCTGTTTGGGGCCCTCCAAGTATCAAAAAGGAGACCTTCACTCCAGTGCCGGTAAAGGCACGGAGTAGCTAGGACTCTCTTTAACTGGGGGCGTATGTAGCTGGCTGCCGAGCCCGTGGCTAGACCTGTTCCCCCGCAGCCGGCCTGTCCGGGGCCCTCCAAGTATCAAAAAGGAGAGCTTCACTCCAGTGCGGGTAAAGGCAGGGAGTAGCTAGGACTCTCGGTGTGTATTTGATTCATGAACCCCTGGGTAGACCGGCTGTCCGCGCCCTGGCTTGTTTCTTGGGTAGACCGGCTGTCCACGGCCGGACTCCGTACCTGGCCGCTGACGGCTGGGGTAGACCAGGTGTCCGCGCTCGGACTTAGTTCCTGAGGACGGAACCTGCGGGTAGACCTGCTGTCCGCGGCTGGCCTGTCCGGGGCCCTCCAAGTATCAAAAAGAGACCTTCACTCCAGTGCGGGTAAAGGCAGGGAGTAGCTAGGACTCTCGGTGTGTATTTGATTCATGAACCCCTGGGTAGACCGGCGGTCCGCGCCCTGCCTTGGTTCCCGGGTAGACCAGCTGTCCGCGGCCGGACTCGGTACCTGGCTTCTGACGGCTGGGGTAGACCAGGTGTCCGCGCTCGGACTTAGTTCCTGAGGACGGAACCTGCGGGTAGACCTGCTGTCCGCGGCCGGCCTGTCCGGGGCCCTCCAAGTATCAAAAAGAGACCTTCACTCCAGTACGGGTAAAGGCAGGGAGTAGCTAGGACTCTCGGTGTGTATATGATTCATGAACCCCTGGGTAGACCGGCTGTCCGCGCCCTGGCTTGGTTCCCGGGTAGACCGGCTGTCCACGGCCGGACTCCGTACCTGGGTTCTGACGGCTGGGGTAGACCAGGTGTCCGCGCTCGGACTTAGTTCCTGAGGACGGAACCTGCGGGTAGACCTGCTGTCCGCGGCTGGCCTGTCCGGGGCCCTCCAAGTATCAAAAAGAGACCTTCACTCCAGTGCGGGTAAAGGCAGGGAGTAGCTAGGACTCTCGGTGTGTATTTGATTCATGAACCCCTGGGTAGACCGGCGGTCCGCGCCCTGCCTTGGTTCCCGGGTAGACCAGCTGTCCGCGGCCGGACTCGGTACCTGGCTTCTGACGGCTGGGGTAGACCAGGTGTCCGCGCTCGGACTTAGTTCCTGAGGACGGAACCTGCGGGTAGACCTGCTGTCCGCGGCCGGCCTGCCCGGGCCCTCCAAGTATCAAAAAGAGACCTTCACTCCAGTGCGGGTAAAGGCAGGGAGTAGCTAGGACTCTCGGTGTGTATTTGATTCATGAACCCCTGGGTAGACCGGCTGTCCGCGCCCTGGCTTGTTTCTTGGGTAGACCGGCTGTCCACGGCCGGACTCCGTACCTGGCCGCTGACGGCCGGGGTAGACCAGGTGTCCGCGCTCGGACTTAGTTCCTGAGGACGGAACCTGCGGGTAGACCTGCTGTCCGCGGCTGGCCTGTCCGGGGCCCTCCAAGTATCAAAAAGAGACCTTCACTCCAGTGCGGGTAAAGGCAGGGAGTAGCTAGGACTCTCTTTAACTGGGGGCGTATGTAGCTGGCTGCCGAGCCCGTGGCTAGACCTGTTCCCCTGCAGCCGGCCTGTCCGGGGCCCTCCAAGTATCAAAAAGGAGACCTTCACTCCAGTGCGGGTAAAGGCAGGGAGTAGCTAGGACTCTCGGTGTGTATTTGATTCATGAACCCCTGGGTAGACCGGCGGTCCGCGCCCTGCCTTGGTTCCCGGGTAGACCAGCTGTCCGCGGCCGGACTCGGTACCTGGCTTCTGACGGCTGGGGTAGACCAGGTGTCCGCGCTCGGACTTAGTTCCTGAGGACGGAACCTGCGGGTAGACCTGCTGTCCGCGGCTGGCCTGTCCGGGGCCCTCCAAGTATCAAAAAGAAGACCTTCACTCCAGTGCGGGTAAAGGCAGGGAGTAGCTAGGACTCTCGGTGTGTATATGATTCATGAACCCCTGGGTAGACCGGCTGTGCGCGCCCTGGCTTGGTTCCCGGGTAGACCGGCTGTCCACGGCCGGACTCCGTACCTGGCCGCTGACGGCCGGGGTAGACCAGGTGTCCGCGCTCGGACTTAGTTCCTGAGGACGGAACCTGCGGGTAGACCTGCTGTCCGCGGCCGGCCTGTTTGGGGCCCTCCAAGTATCAAAAAGGAGACCTTCACTCCAGTGCGGGTAAAGGCACGGAGTAGCTAGGACTCTCTTTAACTGGGGGCGTATGTAGCTGGCTGCCGAGCCCGTGGCTAGACCTGTTCCCCCGCAGCCGGCCTGTCCGGGGCCCTCCAAGTATCAAAAAGGAGAGCTTCACTCCAGTGCGGGTAAAGGCAGGGAGTAGCTAGGACTCTCGGTGTGTATTTGATTCATGAACCCCTGGGTAGACCGGCGGTCCGCGCCCTGCCTTGGTTCCCGGGTAGACCAGCTGTCCGCGGCCGGACTCGGTACCTGGCTTCTGACGGCTGGGGTAGACCAGGTGTCCGCGCTCGGACTTAGTTCCTGAGGACGGAACCTGCGGGTAGACCTGCTGTCCGCGGCCGGCCTGTCCGGGGCCCTCCAAGTATCAAAAAGAGACCTTCACTCCAGTACGGGTAAAGGCAGGGAGTAGCTAGGACTCTCGGTGTGTATATGATTCATGAACCCCTGGGTAGACCGGCTGTCCGCGCCCTGGCTTGGTTCCCGAGTAGACCGGCTGTCCATGGCCGGACTCCGTACCTGGCTTCTGACGGCTGGGGTAGACCAGGTGTCCGCGCTCGGACTTAGTTCCTGAGGACGGAACCTGCGGGTAGACCTGCTGTCCGCGGCTGGCCTGTCCGGGGCCCTCCAAGTATCAAAAAGAAGACCTTCACTCCAGTGCGGGTAAAGGCAGGGAGTAGCTAGGACTCTCTTTAACTGGGGGCGTATGTAGCTGGCTGCCGAGCCCGTGGCTAGACCTGTTCCCCTGCAGCCGGCCTGTCCGGGGCCCTCCAAGTATCAAAAAGGAGACCTTCACTCCAGTGCGGGTAAAGGCAGGGAGTAGCTAGGACTCTCGGTGTGTATTTGATTCATGAACCCCTGGGTAGACCGGCGGTCCGCGCCCTGCCTTGGTTCCCGGGTAGACCAGCTGTCCGCGGCCGGACTCGGTACCTGGCTTCTGACGGCTGGGGTAGACCAGGTGTCCGCGCTCGGACTTAGTTCCTGAGGACGGAACCTGCGGGTAGACCTGCTGTCCGCGGCTGGCCTGTCCGGGGCCCTCCAAGTATCAAAAAGGAGACCTTCACTCCAGTGCGGGTAAAGGCACGGAGTAGCTAGGACTCTCTTTAACTGGGGGCGTATGTAGCTGGCTGCCGAGCCCGTGGCTAGACCTGTTCCCCCGCAGCCGGCCTGTCCGGGGCCCTCCAAGTATCAAAAAGGAGAGCTTCACTCCAGTGCGGGTAAAGGCAGGGAGTAGCTAGGACTCTCGGTGTGTATTTGATTCATGAACCCCTGGGTAGACCGGCTGTCCGCGCCCTGGCTTGTTTCTTGGGTAGACCGGCTGTCCACGGCCGGACTCCGTACCTGGCCGCTGACGGCTGGGGTAGACCAGGTGTCCGCGCTCGGACTTAGTTCCTGAGGACAGAACCTGCGGGTAGACCTGCTGTCCGCGGCTGGCCTGTCCGGGGCCCTCCAAGTATCAAAAAGAGAGCTTCACTCCAGTGCGGGTAAAGGCAGGGAGTAGCTAGGACTCTCGGTGTGTATTTGATTCATGAACCCCTGGGTAGACCGGCGGTCCGCGCCCTGCCTTGGTTCCTGGGTAGACCGGCTGTCCACGGCCGGACTCCGTACCTGGCTTCTGACGGCTGGGGTAGACCAGGTGTCCGCGCTCGGACTTAGTTCCTGAGGACGGAACCTGCGGGTAGACCTGCTGTCCGCGGCCGTCCTGTCCGGGGCCCTCCAAGTATCAAAAAGAGACCTTCACTCCAGTGCGGGTAAAGGCAGGGAGTAGCTAGGACTCTCGGTGTGTATTTGATTCATGAACCCCTGGGTAGACCGGCGGTCCGCGCCCTGCCTTGGTTCCCGGGTAGACCAGCTGTCCGCGGCCGGACTCGGTACCTGGCTTCTGACGGCTGGGGTAGACCAGGTGTCCGCGCTCGGACTTAGTTCCTGAGGACGGAACCTGCGGGTAGACCTGCTGTCCGCGGCTGGCCTGTCCGGGGCCCTCCAAGTATCAAAAAGGAGAGCTTCACTCCAGTGCGGGTAAAGGCAGGGAGTAGCTAGGACTCTCGGTGTGTATTTGATTCATGAACCCCTGGGTAGACCGGCGGTCCGCGCCCTGCCTTGGTTCCTGGGTAGACCGGCTGTCCACGGCCGGACTCCGTACCTGGCCGCTGACGGCTGGGGTAGACCAGGTGTCCGCGCTCGGACTTAGTTCCTGAGGACGGAACCTGCGGGTAGACCTGCTGTCCGCGGCCGGCCTGTCCGGGGCCCTCCAAGTATCAAAAAGGAGAGCTTCACTCCAGTGCGGGTAAAGGCAGGGAGTAGCTAGGACTCTCGGTGTGTATTTGATTCATGAACCCCTGGGTAGACCGGCGGTCCGCGCCCTGCCTTGGTTCCCGGGTAGACCAGCTGTCCGCGGCCGGACTCGGTACCTGGCTTCTGACGGCTGGGGTAGACCAGGTGTCCGCGCTCGGACTTAGTTCCTGAGGACGGAACCTGCGGGTAGACCTGCTGTCCGCGGCTGGCCTGTCCGGGGCCCTCCAAGTATCAAAAAGAAGACCTTCACTCCAGTGCGGGTAAAGGCAGGGAGTAGCTAGGACTCTCGGTGTGTATTTGATTCATGAACCCCTGGGTAGACCGGCGGTCCGCGCCCTGCCTTGGTTCCCGGGTAGACCAGCTGTCCGCGGCCGGACTCGGTACCTGGCTTCTGACGGCTGGGGTAGACCAGGTGTCCGCGCTCGGACTTAGTTCCTGACGACGGAACCTGCGGGTAGACCTGCTGTCCGCGGCCGGCCTGCCCGGGCCCTCCAAGTATCAAAAAGAGACCTTCACTCCAGTGCGGGTAAAGGCAGGGAGTAGCTAGGACTCTCGGTGTGTATTTGATTCATGAACCCCTGGGTAGACCGGCTGTCCGCGCCCTGGCTTGTTTCTTGGGTAGACCGGCTGTCCACGGCCGGACTCCGTACCTGGCCGCTGACGGCCGGGGTAGACCAGGTGTCCGCGCTCGGACTTAGTTCCTGAGGACGGAACCTGCGGGTAGACCTGCTGTCCGCGGCTGGCCTGTCCGGGGCCCTCCAAGTATCAAAAAGAGACCTTCACTCCAGTGCGGGTAAAGGCAGGGAGTAGCTAGGACTCTCGGTGTGTATTTGATTCATGAACCCCTGGGTAGACCGGCGGTCCGCGCCCTGCCTTGGTTCCCGGGTAGACCGGCTGTCCACGCCTGGACTTGGTACCTGGCTTCTGACGGCTGGGGTAGACCAGGTGTCCGCGCTCGGACTTAGTTCCTGAGGACGGAACCTGCGGGTAGACCTGCTGTCCGCGGCCGGCCTGTCCGGGGCCCTCCAAGTATCAAAAAGAAGACCTTCACTCCAGTGCGGGTAAAGGCAGGGAGTAGCTAGGACTCTCGGTGTGTATATGATTCATGAACCCCTGGGTAGACCGGCTGTGCGCGCCCTGGCTTGGTTCCCGGGTAGACCGGCTGTCCACGGCCGGACTCCGTACCTGGCCGCTGACGGCCGGGGTAGACCAGGTGTCCGCGCTCGGACTTAGTTCCTGAGGACGGAACCTGCGGGTAGACCTGCTGTCCGCGGCCGGCCTGTTTGGGGCCCTCCAAGTATCAAAAAGGAGACCTTCACTCCAGTGCCGGTAAGGGCACGGAGTAGCTAGGACTCTCTTTAACTGGGGGCGTATGTAGCTGGCTGCCGAGCCCGTGGCTAGACCTGTTCCCCCGCAGCCGGCCTGTCCGGGGCCCTCCAAGTATCAAAAAGGAGACCTTCACTCCAGTGCGGGTAAAGGCAGGGAGTAGCTAGGACTCTCGGTGTGTATTTGATTCATGAACCCCTGGGTAGACCGGCTGTCCGCGCCCTGGCTTGTTTCTTGGGTAGACCGGCTGTCCACGGCCGGACTCCGTACCTGGCCGCTGACGGCTGGGGTAGACCAGGTGTCCGCGCTCGGACTTAGTTCCTGAGGACAGAACCTGCGGGTAGACCTGCTGTCCGCGGCTGGCCTGTCCGGGGCCCTCCAAGTATCAAAAAGAGACCTTCACTCCAGTGCGGGTAAAGGCAGGGAGTAGCTAGGACTCTCGGTGTGTATTTGATTCATGAACCCCTGGGTAGACCGGCGGTCCGCGCCCTGCCTTGGTTCCTGGGTAGACCGGCTGTCCACGGCCGGACTCCGTACCTGGCTTCTGACGGCTGGGGTAGACCAGGTGTCCGCGCTCGGACTTAGTTCCTGAGGACGGAACCTGCGGGTAGACCTGCTGTCCGCGGCCGTCCTGTCCGGGGCCCTCCAAGTATCAAAAAGAGACCTTCACTCCAGTGCGGGTAAAGGCAGGGAGTAGCTAGGACTCTCGGTGTGTATTTGATTCATGAACCCCTGGGTAGACCGGCGGTCCGCGCCCTGCCTTGGTTCCCGGGTAGACCAGCTGTCCGCGGCCGGACTCGGTACCTGGCCGCTGACGGCTGGGGTAGACCAGGTGTCCGCGCTCGGACTTAGTTCCTGAGGATGGAACCTGCGGGTAGACCTGCTGTCCGCGGCCGGCCTGTCCGGGGCCCTCCAAGTATCAAAAAGGAGAGCTTCACTCCAGTGCGGGTAAAGGCAGGGAGTAGCTAGGACTCTCGGTGTGTATTTGATTCATGAACCCCTGGGTAGACCGGCGGTCCGCGCCCTGCCTTGGTTCCCGGGTAGACCAGCTGTCCGCGGCCGGACTCGGTACCTGGCTTCTGACGGCTGGGGTAGACCAGGTGTCCGCGCTCGGACTTAGTTCCTGAGGACGGAACCTGCGGGTAGACCTGCTGTCCGCGGCTGGCCTGTCCGGGGCCCT
Source organism: Zosterops lateralis (assembly GCF_965231275.1). Lineage (NCBI taxonomy): Eukaryota > Metazoa > Chordata > Aves > Passeriformes > Zosteropidae > Zosterops > Zosterops lateralis. Next base: position 121,807 of record NW_028154577.1, read on the forward strand.
CCAAGTATCAAAAAGAAGACCTTCACTCCAGTGCGGGTAAAGGCAGGGAGTAGCTAGGACTCTCGGTGTGTATATGATTCATGAACCCCTGGGTAGACCGGCTGTGCGCGCCCTGGCTTGGTTCCCGGGTAGACCGGCTGTCCACGGCCGGACTCCGTACCTGGCCGCTGACGGCCGGGGTAGACCAGGTGTCCGCGCTCGGACTTAGTTCCTGAGGACGGAACCTGCGGGTAGACCTGCTGTCCGCGGCCGGCCTGTTTGGGGCCCTCCAAGTATCAAAAAGGAGACCTTCACTCCAGTGCCGGTAAAGGCACGGAGTAGCTAGGACTCTCTTTAACTGGGGGCGTATGTAGCTGGCTGCCGAGCCCGTGGCTAGACCTGTTCCCCCGCAGCCGGCCTGTCCGGGGCCCTCCAAGTATCAAAAAGGAGACCTTCACTCCAGTGCGGGTAAAGGCAGGGAGTAGCTAGGACTCTCGGTGTGTATTTGATTCATGAACCCCTGGGTAGACCGGCTGTCCGCGCCCTGGCTTGTTTCTTGGGTAGACCGGCTGTCCAAGGCCGGACTCCGTACCTGGCCGCTGACGGCTGGGGTAGACCAGGTGTCCGCGCTCGGACTTAGTTCCTGAGGACGGAACCTGCGGGTAGACCTGCTGTCCGCGGCTGGCCTGTCCGGGGCCCTCCAAGTATCAAAAAGAGACCTTCACTCCAGTGCGGGTAAAGGCAGGGAGTAGCTAGGACTCTCGGTGTGTATTTGATTCATGAACCCCTGGGTAGACCGGCGGTCCGCGCCCTGCCTTGGTTCCCGGGTAGACCAGCTGTCCGCGGCCGGACTCGGTACCTGGCTTCTGACGGCTGGGGTAGACCAGGTGTCCGCGCTCGGACTTAGTTCCTGAGGACGGAACCTGCGGGTAGACCTGCTGTCCGCGGCCGGCCTGTCCGGGGCCCTCCAAGTATCAAAAAGAGACCTTCACTCCAGTACGGGTAAAGGCAGGGAGTAGCTAGGACTCTCGGTGTGTATATGATTCATGAACCCCTGGGTAGACCGGCTGTCCGCGCCCTGGCTTGGTTCCCGGGTAGACCGGCTGTCCACGGCCGGACTCCGTACCTGGCTTCTGACGGCTGGGGTAGACCAGGTGTCCGCGCTCGGACTTAGTTCCTGAGGACGGAACCTGCGGGTAGACCTGCTGTCCGCGGCTGGCCTGTCCGGGGCCCTCCAAGTATCAAAAAGAGACCTTCACTCCAGTGCGGGTAAAGGCAGGGAGTAGCTAGGACTCTCGGTGTGTATTTGATTCATGAACCCCTGGGTAGACCGGCGGTCCGCGCCCTGCCTTGGTTCCCGGGTAGACCAGCTGTCCGCGGCCGGACTCGGTACCTGGCTTCTGACGGCTGGGGTAGACCAGGTGTCCGCGCTCGGACTTAGTTCCTGAGGACGGAACCTGCGGGTAGACCTGCTGTCCGCGGCCGGCCTGTCCGGGGCCCTCCAAGTATCAAAAAGAGACCTTCACTCCAGTACGGGTAAAGGCAGGGAGTAGCTAGGACTCTCGGTGTGTATATGATTCATGAACCCCTGGGTAGACCGGCTGTCCGCGCCCTGGCTTGGTTCCCGGGTAGACCGGCTGTCCACGGCCGGACTCCGTACCTGGCTTCTGACGGCTGGGGTAGACCAGGTGTCCGCGCTCGGACTTAGTTCCTGAGGACGGAACCTGCGGGTAGACCTGCTGTCCGCGGCTGGCCTGTCCGGGGCCCTCCAAGTATCAAAAAGAGACCTTCACTCCAGTGCGGGTAAAGGCTGGGAGTAGCTAGGACTCTCGGTGTGTATTTGATTCATGAACCCCTGGGTAGACCGGCGGTCCGCGCCCTGGCTTGTTTCTTGGGTAGACCGGCTGTCCACGGCCGGACTCCGTACCTGGCCGCTGACGGCTGGGGTAGACCAGGTGTCCGCGCTCGGACATAGTTCCTGAGGACGGAACCTGCGGGTAGACCTGCTGTCCGCGGCCGGCCTGTCCGGGGCCCTCCAAGTATCAAAAAGGAGACCTTCACTCCAGTGCGGGTAAAGGCAGGGAGTAGCTAGGACTCTCGGTGTGTATTTGATTCATGAACCCCTGGGTAGACCGGCGGTCCGCGCCCTGCCTTGGTTCCCGGGTAGACCAGCTGTCCGCGGCCGGACTCGGTACCTGGCTTCTGACGGCTGGGGTAGACCAGGTGTCCGCGCTCGGACTTAGTTCCTGACGACGGAACCTGCGGGTAGACCTGCTGTCCGCGGCCGGCCTGCCCGGGCCCTCCAAGTATCAAAAAGAGACCTTCACTCCAGTGCGGGTAAAGGCAGGGAGTAGCTAGGACTCTCGGTGTGTATTTGATTCATGAACCCCTGGGTAGACCGGCTGTCCGCGCCCTGGCTTGTTTCTTGGGTAGACCGGCTGTCCACGGCCGGACTCCGTACCTGGCCGCTGACGGCCGGGGTAGACCAGGTGTCCGCGCTCGGACTTAGTTCCTGAGGACGGAACCTGCGGGTAGACCTGCTGTCCGCGGCTGGCCTGTCCGGGGCCCTCCAAGTATCAAAAAGAGACCTTCACTCCAGTGCGGGTAAAGGCAGGGAGTAGCTAGGACTCTCGGTGTGTATTTGATTCATGAACCCCTGGGTAGACCGGCGGTCCGCGCCCTGCCTTGGTTCCCGGGTAGACCAGCTGTCCGCGGCCGGACTCCGTACCTGGCTTCTGACGGCTGGGGTAGACCAGGTGTCCGCGCTCGGACTTAGTTCCTGAGGACGGAACCTGCGGGTAGACCTGCTGTCCGCGGCCGGCCTGTTTGGGGCCCTCCAAGTATCAAAAAGAGACCTTCACTCCAGTACGGGTAAAGGCAGGGAGTAGCTAGGACTCTCGGTGTGTATATGATTCATGAACCCCTGGGTAGACCGGCTGTCCGCGCCCTGGCTTGGTTCCCGGGTAGACCGGCTGTCCACGGCCGGACTCCGTACCTGGCTTCTGACGGCTGGGGTAGACCAGGTGTCCGCGCTCGGACTTAGTTCCTGAGGACGGAACCTGCGGGTAGACCTGCTGTCCGCGGCTGGCCTGTCCGGGGCCCTCCAAGTATCAAAAAGAAGACCTTCACTCCAGTGCGGGTAAAGGCAGGGAGTAGCTAGGACTCTCTTTAACTGGGGGCGTATGTAGCTGGCTGCCGAGCCCGTGGCTAGACCTGTTCCCCTGCAGCCGGCCTGTCCGGGGCCCTCCAAGTATCAAAAAGGAGACCTTCACTCCAGTGCGGGTAAAGGCAGGGAGTAGCTAGGACTCTCGGTGTGTATTTGATTCATGAACCCCTGGGTAGACCGGCGGTCCGCGCCCTGCCTTGGTTCCCGGGTAGACCAGCTGTCCGCGGCCGGACTCGGTACCTGGCTTCTGACGGCTGGGGTAGACCAGGTGTCCGCGCTCGGACTTAGTTCCTGAGGACGGAACCTGCGGGTAGACCTGCTGTCCGCGGCTGGCCTGTCCGGGGCCCTCCAAGTATCAAAAAGAAGACCTTCACTCCAGTGCGGGTAAAGGCAGGGAGTAGCTAGGACTCTCGGTGTGTATATGATTCATGAACCCCTGGGTAGACCGGCTGTGCGCGCCCTGGCTTGGTTCCCGGGTAGACCGGCTGTCCACGGCCGGACTCCGTACCTGGCCGCTGACGGCCGGGGTAGACCAGGTGTCCGCGCTCGGACTTAGTTCCTGAGGACGGAACCTGCGGGTAGACCTGCTGTCCGCGGCCGGCCTGTTTGGGGCCCTCCAAGTATCAAAAAGGAGACCTTCACTCCAGTGCGGGTAAAGGCACGGAGTAGCTAGGACTCTCTTTAACTGGGGGCGTATGTAGCTGGCTGCCGAGCCCGTGGCTAGACCTGTTCCCCCGCAGCCGGCCTGTCCGGGGCCCTCCAAGTATCAAAAAGGAGAGCTTCACTCCAGTGCGGGTAAAGGCAGGGAGTAGCTAGGACTCTCGGTGTGTATTTGATTCATGAACCCCTGGGTAGACCGGCTGTCCGCGCCCTGGCTTGTTTCTTGGGTAGACCGGCTGTCCACGGCCGGACTCCGTACCTGGCTTCTGACGGCTGGGGTAGACCAGGTGTCCGCGCTCGGACTTAGTTCCTGAGGACGGAACCTGCGGGTAGACCTGCTGTCCGCGGCCGTCCTGTCCGGGGCCCTCCAAGTATCAAAAAGAGACCTTCACTCCAGTGCGGGTAAAGGCAGGGAGTAGCTAGGACTCTCGGTGTGTATTTGATTCATGAACCCCTGGGTAGACCGGCGGTCCGCGCCCTGCCTTGGTTCCCGGGTAGACCAGCTGTCCGCGGCCGGACTCGGTACCTGGCTTCTGACGGCTGGGGTAGACCAGGTGTCCGCGCTCGGACTTAGTTCCTGAGGACGGAACCTGCGGGTAGACCTGCTGTCCGCGGCTGGCCTGTCCGGGGCCCTCCAAGTATCAAAAAGAGACCTTCACTCCAGTGCGGGTAAAGGCAGGGAGTAGCTAGGACTCTCGGTGTGTATTTGATTCATGAACCCCTGGGTAGACCGGCGGTCCGCGCCCTGCCTTGGTTCCCGGGTAGACCAGCTGTCCGCGGCCGGACTCGGTACCTGGCTTCTGACGGCTGGGGTAGACCAGGTGTCCGCGCTCGGACTTAGTTCCTGAGGACGGAACCTGCGGGTAGACCTGCTGTCCGCGGCCGGCCTGTCCGGGGCCCTCCAAGTATCAAAAAGAGACCTTCACTCCAGTACGGGTAAAGGCAGGGAGTAGCTAGGACTCTCGGTGTGTATATGATTCATGAACCCCTGGGTAGACCGGCTGTCCGCGCCCTGGCTTGGTTCCCGGGTAGACCGGCTGTCCACGGCCGGACTCCGTACCTGGCTTCTGACGGCTGGGGTAGACCAGGTGTCCGCGCTCGGACTTAGTTCCTGAGGACGGAACCTGCGGGTAGACCTGCTGTCCGCGGCTGGCCTGTCCGGGGCCCTCCAAGTATCAAAAAGAGACCTTCACTCCAGTGCGGGTAAAGGCTGGGAGTAGCTAGGACTCTCGGTGTGTATTTGATTCATGAACCCCTGGGTAGACCGGCGGTCCGCGCCCTGGCTTGGTTCCTGGGTAGACCGGCTGTCCACGGCCGGACTCCGTACCTGGCCGCTGACGGCTGGGGTAGACCAGGTGTCCGCGCTCGGACATAGTTCCTGAGGACGGAACCTGCGGGTAGACCTGCTGTCCGCGGCCGGCCTGTCCGGGGCCCTCCAAGTATCAAAAAGGAGACCTTCACTCCAGTGCGGGTAAAGGCAGGGAGTAGCTAGGACTCTCGGTGTGTATTTGATTCATGAACCCCTGGGTAGACCGGCGGTCCGCGCCCTGCCTTGGTTCCCGGGTAGACCAGCTGTCCGCGGCCGGACTCGGTACCTGGCTTCTGACGGCTGGGGTAGACCAGGTGTCCGCGCTCGGACTTAGTTCCTGACGACGGAACCTGCGGGTAGACCTGCTGTCCGCGGCCGGCCTGCCCGGGCCCTCCAAGTATCAAAAAGAGACCTTCACTCCAGTGCGGGTAAAGGCAGGGAGTAGCTAGGACTCTCGGTGTGTATTTGATTCATGAACCCCTGGGTAGACCGGCTGTCCGCGCCCTGGCTTGTTTCTTGGGTAGACCGGCTGTCCACGGCCGGACTCCGTACCTGGCCGCTGACGGCCGGGGTAGACCAGGTGTCCGCGCTCGGACTTAGTTCCTGAGGACGGAACCTGCGGGTAGACCTGCTGTCCGCGGCTGGCCTGTCCGGGGCCCTCCAAGTATCAAAAAGAGACCTTCACTCCAGTGCGGGTAAAGGCAGGGAGTAGCTAGGACTCTCGGTGTGTATTTGATTCATGAACCCCTGGGTAGACCGGCGGTCCGCGCCCTGCCTTGGTTCCCGGGTAGACCAGCTGTCCGCGGCCGGACTCCGTACCTGGCTTCTGACGGCTGGGGTAGACCAGGTGTCCGCGCTCGGACTTAGTTCCTGAGGACGGAACCTGCGGGTAGACCTGCTGTCCGCGGCCGGCCTGTTTGGGGCCCTCCAAGTATCAAAAAGAGACCTTCACTCCAGTACGGGTAAAGGCAGGGAGTAGCTAGGACTCTCGGTGTGTATATGATTCATGAACCCCTGGGTAGACCGGCTGTCCGCGCCCTGGCTTGGTTCCCGGGTAGACCGGCTGTCCACGGCCGGACTCCGTACCTGGCTTCTGACGGCTGGGGTAGACCAGGTGTCCGCGCTCGGACTTAGTTCCTGAGGACGGAACCTGCGGGTAGACCTGCTGTCCGCGGCTGGCCTGTCCGGGGCCCTCCAAGTATCAAAAAGAAGACCTTCACTCCAGTGCGGGTAAAGGCAGGGAGTAGCTAGGACTCTCTTTAACTGGGGGCGTATGTAGCTGGCTGCCGAGCCCGTGGCTAGACCTGTTCCCCTGCAGCCGGCCTGTCCGGGGCCCTCCAAGTATCAAAAAGGAGACCTTCACTCCAGTGCGGGTAAAGGCAGGGAGTAGCTAGGACTCTCGGTGTGTATTTGATTCATGAACCCCTGGGTAGACCGGCGGTCCGCGCCCTGCCTTGGTTCCCGGGTAGACCAGCTGTCCGCGGCCGGACTCGGTACCTGGCTTCTGACGGCTGGGGTAGACCAGGTGTCCGCGCTCGGACTTAGTTCCTGAGGACGGAACCTGCGGGTAGACCTGCTGTCCGCGGCTGGCCTGTCCGGGGCCCTCCAAGTATCAAAAAGAAGACCTTCACTCCAGTGCGGGTAAAGGCAGGGAGTAGCTAGGACTCTCGGTGTGTATATGATTCATGAACCCCTGGGTAGACCGGCTGTGCGCGCCCTGGCTTGGTTCCCGGGTAGACCGGCTGTCCACGGCCGGACTCCGTACCTGGCCGCTGACGGCCGGGGTAGACCAGGTGTCCGCGCTCGGACTTAGTTCCTGAGGACGGAACCTGCGGGTAGACCTGCTGTCCGCGGCCGGCCTGTTTGGGGCCCTCCAAGTATCAAAAAGGAGACCTTCACTCCAGTGCGGGTAAAGGCACGGAGTAGCTAGGACTCTCTTTAACTGGGGGCGTATGTAGCTGGCTGCCGAGCCCGTGGCTAGACCTGTTCCCCCGCAGCCGGCCTGTCCGGGGCCCTCCAAGTATCAAAAAGGAGAGCTTCACTCCAGTGCGGGTAAAGGCAGGGAGTAGCTAGGACTCTCGGTGTGTATTTGATTCATGAACCCCTGGGTAGACCGGCTGTCCGCGCCCTGGCTTGTTTCTTGGGTAGACCGGCTGTCCACGGCCGGACTCCGTACCTGGCTTCTGACGGCTGGGGTAGACCAGGTGTCCGCGCTCGGACTTAGTTCCTGAGGACGGAACCTGCGGGTAGACCTGCTGTCCGCGGCCGTCCTGTCCGGGGCCCTCCAAGTATCAAAAAGAGACCTTCACTCCAGTGCGGGTAAAGGCAGGGAGTAGCTAGGACTCTCGGTGTGTATTTGATTCATGAACCCCTGGGTAGACCGGCGGTCCGCGCCCTGCCTTGGTTCCCGGGTAGACCAGCTGTCCGCGGCCGGACTCGGTACCTGGCTTCTGACGGCTGGGGTAGACCAGGTGTCCGCGCTCGGACTTAGTTCCTGAGGACGGAACCTGCGGGTAGACCTGCTGTCCGCGGCTGGCCTGTCCGGGGCCCTCCAAGTATCAAAAAGGAGAGCTTCACTCCAGTGCGGGTAAAGGCAGGGAGTAGCTAGGACTCTCGGTGTGTATTTGATTCATGAACCCCTGGGTAGACCGGCGGTCCGCGCCCTGCCTTGGTTCCTGGGTAGACCGGCTGTCCACGGCCGGACTCCGTACCTGGCCGCTGACGGCCGGGGTAGACCAGGTGTCCGCGCTCGGACTTAGTTCCTGAGGACGGAACCTGCGGGTAGACCTGCTGTCCGCGGCCGGCCTGTCCGGGGCCCTCCAAGTATCAAAAAGGAGAGCTTCACTCCAGTGCGGGTAAAGGCAGGGAGTAGCTAGGACTCTCGGTGTGTATTTGATTCATGAACCCCTGGGTAGACCGGCGGTCCGCGCCCTGCCTTGGTTCCCGGGTAGACCAGCTGTCCGCGGCCGGACTCGGTACCTGGCTTCTGACGGCTGGGGTAGACCAGGTGTCCGCGCTCGGACTTAGTTCCTGAGGACGGAACCTGCGGGTAGACCTGCTGTCCGCGGCCGGCCTGTCCGGGGCCCTCCAAGTATCAAAAAGAGACCTTCACTCCAGTACGGGTAAAGGCAGGGAGTAGCTAGGACTCTCGGTGTGTATATGATTCATGAACCCCTGGGTAGACCGGCTGTCCGCGCCCTGGCTTGGTTCCCGGGTAGACCGGCTGTCCACGGCCGGACTCCGTACCTGGCTTCTGACGGCTGGGGTAGACCAGGTGTCCGCGCTCGGACTTAGTTCCTGAGGACGGAACCTGCGGGTAGACCTGCTGTCCGCGGCTGGCCTGTCCGGGGCCCTCCAAGTATCAAAAATGAGACCTTCACTCCAGTGCGGGTAAAGGCAGGGAGTAGCTAGGACTCTCGGTGTGTATTTGATTCATGAACCCCTGGGTAGACCGGCGGTCCGCGCCCTGCCTTGGTTCCTGGGTAGACCAGCTGTCCGCGGCCGGACTCGGTACCTGGCTTCTGACGGCTGGGGTAGACCAGGTGTCCGCGCTCGGACTTAGTTCCTGAGGACGGAACCTGCGGGTAGACCTGCTGTCCGCGGCCGGCCTGTCCGGGGCCCTCCACGTATCAAAAAGAAGACCTTCACTCCAGTGCGGGTAAAGGCAGGGAGTAGCTAGGACTCTCGGTGTGTATTTGATTCATGAACCCCTGGGTAGACCGGCGGTCCGCGCCCTGCCTTGGTTCCTGGGTAGACCGGCTGTCCACGGCCGGACTCCGTACCTGGCTTCTGACGGCTGGGGTAGACCAGGTGTCCGCGCTCGGACTTAGTTCCTGAGGACGGAACCTGCGGGTAGACCTGCTGTCCGCGGCCGGCCTGTCCGGGGCCCTCCAAGTATCAAAAAGGAGAGCTTCACTCCAGTGCGGGTAAAGGCAGGGAGTAGCTAGGACTCTCGGTGTGTATTTGATTCATGAACCCCTGGGTAGACCGGCGGTCCGCGCCCTGCCTTGGTTCCCGGGTAGACCAGCTGTCCGCGGCCGGACTCGGTACCTGGCTTCTGACGGCTGGGGTAGACCAGGTGTCCGCGCTCGGACTTAGTTCCTGAGGACGGAACCTGCGGGTAGACCTGCTGTCCGCGGCTGGCCTGTCCGGGGCCCTCCAAGTATCAAAAAGAAGACCTTCACTCCAGTGCGGGTAAAGGCAGGGAGTAGCTAGGACTCTCGGTGTGTATTTGATTCATGAACCCCTGGGTAGACCGGCTGTCCGCGCCCTGGCTTGGTTGCCGGGTAGACCGGCTGTCCACGGCCGGACTCCGTACCTGGCCGCTGACGGCCGGGGTAGACCAGGTGTCCGCGCTCGGACTTAGTTCCTGAGGACGGAACCTGCGGGTAGACCTGCTGTCCGCGGCCAGCCTGTCCGGGGCCCTCCAAGTATCAAAAAGAGACCTTCACTCCAGTGCGGGTAAAGGCAGGGAGTAGCTAGGACTCTCGGTGCGTATTTGATTCATGAACCCCTGGGTAGACCGGCGGTCCGCGCCCTGCCTTGGTTCCCGGGTAGACCGGCTGTCCACTGCCGGACTTGGTACCTGGCTTCTGACGGCTGGGGTAGACCAGGTGTCCGCGCTCGGACTTAGTTCCTGAGGACGGAACCTGCGGGTAGACCTGCTGTCCGCGGCCGGCCTGTTTGGGGCCCTCCAAGTATCAAAAAGGAGAGCTTCACTCCAGTGCGGGTAAAGGCAGGGAGTAGCTAGGACTCTCGGTGTGTATTTGATTCATGAACCCCTGGGTAGACCGGCGGTCCGCGCCCTGCCTTGGTTCCCGGGTAGACCAGCTGTCCGCGGCCGGACTCGGTACCTGGCTTCTGACGGCTGGGGTAGACCAGGTGTCCGCGCTCGGACTTAGTTCCTGAGGACGGAACCTGCGGGTAGACCTGCTGTCCGCGGCCGGCCTGTCCGGGGCCCTCCAAGTATCAAAAAGAGACCTTCACTCCAGTGCGGGTAAAGGCAGGGAGTAGCTAGGACTCTCTTTAACTGGGGGCGTATGTAGCTGGCTGCCGAGCCCGTGGCTAGACCTGTTCCCCCGCAGCCGGCCTGTCCGGGGCCCTCCAAGTATCAAAAAGAAGACCTTCACTCCAGTTCGGGTAAAGGCAGGGAGTAGCTAGGACTCTCTTTAACTGGGGGCGTATGTAGCTGGCTGCCGAGCCCGTGGCTAGACCTGTTCCCCCGCAGGCAGCCTGTCCGGGGCCCTCCAAGTATCAAAAAGGAGACCTTCACTCAAGTGCGGGTAAAGGCAGGGAGTAGCTAGGACTCTCGGTGTGTATTTGATTCATGAACCCCTGGGTAGACCGGCGGTCCGCGCCCTGGCTTGTTTCTTGGGTAGACCGGCTGTCCACGGCCGGACTCCGTACCTGGCCGCTGACGGCTGGGGTAGACCAGGTGTAATCGCTCGGACTTAGTTCCTGTGGACGGAACCTGCGGGTAGACCTGCTGTCCGCGGCCGGCCTGTCCGGGGCCCTCCAAGTATCAAAAAGAGACCTTCACTCCAGTGCGGGTAAAGGCAGGGAGTAGCTAGGACTCTCGGTGTGTATTTGATTCATGAACCCCTGGGGAGACCGGCGGTCCACGCCCTTCCTTGGTTTCTGGTTAGACCGGCTGTCCACGGCCGGACTCCGTACCTTGCCGCTGACGGCTGGGGTAGACCAGGTGTCCGCGCTCGGACTTAGTTCCTGAGGACGGAACCTGCGGGTAGACCTGATGTCCGCGGCCGGCCTGTTTGGGGCCCTCCAAGTATCAAAAAGGAGACCTTCACTCCAGTGCGGGTAAAGGCAGGGAGTAGCTAGGACTCTCTTTAACTGGGGGCGTATGTAGCTGGCTGCCGAGCCCGTGGCTAGACCTGTTCCCCCGCAGCCGGCCTGTCCGGGGCCCTCCAAGTATCAAAAAGGAGAGCTTCACTCCAGTGCGGGTAAAGGCAGGGAGTAGCTAGGACTCTCGGTGTGTATTTGATTCATGAACCCCTGGGTAGACCGGCTGTCCGCGCCCTGGCTTGTTTCTTGGGTAGACCGGCTGTCCACGGCCGGACTCCGTACCTGGCCGCTGACGGCTGGGGTAGACCAGGTGTCCGCGCTCGGACTTAGTTCCTGAGGACGGAACCTGCGGGTAGACCTGCTGTCCGCGGCCGGCCTGTCCGGGGCCCTCCAAGTATCAAAAAGAGACCTTCACTCCAGTGCGGGTAAAGGCAGGGAGTAGCTAGGACTCTCGGTGTGTATTTGATTCATGAACCCCTGGGTAGACCGGCTGTCCGCGCCCTGGCTTGTTTCTTGGGTAGACCGGCTGTCCACGGCCGGACTCGGTACCTGGCCGCTGACGGCTGGGGTAGACCAGGTGTCCGCGCTCTGACTTAATTCCTGAGGACGGAACCTGCGGGTAGACCTACTGTCCGCTGCCGGCCTGTCCGGGGGCCTCCAAGTATCAAAAAGAGACCTTCACTCCAGTGCGGGAAAAGGCAGGGAGTAGCTAGGACTCTCTTTAACTGGGGGCGTACGTAGCTGGCTGCCGAGCCCGTGGCTAGACCTGTTCCCCCGCGGCCGGCCTGTCCGGGGCCCTCCAAGTATCAAAAAGGAGACCTTCACTCCAGTGCGGGTAAAGGCAGGGAGTAGCTAGGACTCTCGGTGTGTATTTGATTCATGAACCCCTGGGTAGACCTGCTGTCCGCGGCCGGCCTGTCCGGGGCCCTCCAAGTATCAAAAAGGAGACCTTCACTCAAGTGCGGGTAAAGGCAGGGAGTAGCTAGGACTCTCGGTGTGTATTTGATTCATGAACCCCTGGGTAGACCGGCGGTCCGCGCCCTGCCTTGGTTCCCGGGTAGACCAGCTGTCCGCGGCCGGACTCGGTACCTGGCTTCTGACGGCTGGGGTAGACCAGGTGTCCGCGCTCGGACTTAGTTCCTGAGGACGGAACCTGCGGGTAGACCTGCTGTCCGCGGCTGGCCTGTCCGGGGCCCTCCAAGTATCAAAAAGAAGACCTTCACTCCAGTGCGGGTAAAGGCAGGGAGTAGCTAGGACTCTCGGTGTGTATATGATTCATGAACCCCTGGGTAGACCGGCTGTGCGCGCCCTGGCTTGGTTCCCGGGTAGACCGGCTGTCCACGGCCGGACTCCGTACCTGGCCGCTGACGGCCGGGGTAGACCAGGTGTCCGCGCTCGGACTTAGTTCCTGAGGACGGAACCTGCGGGTAGACCTGCTGTCCGCGGCCGGCCTGTTTGGGGCCCTCCAAGTATCAAAAAGGAGACCTTCACTCCAGTGCGGGTAAAGGCACGGAGTAGCTAGGACTCTCTTTAACTGGGGGCGTATGTAGCTGGCTGCCGAGCCCGTGGCTAGACCTGTTCCCCCGCAGCCGGCCTGTCCGGGGCCCTCCAAGTATCAAAAAGGAGAGCTTCACTCCAGTGCGGGTAAAGGCAGGGAGTAGCTAGGACTCTCGGTGTGTATTTGATTCATGAACCCCTGGGTAGACCGGCTGTCCGCGCCCTGGCTTGTTTCTTGGGTAGACCGGCTGTCCACGGCCGGACTCCGTACCTGGCTTCTGACGGCTGGGGTAGACCAGGTGTCCGCGCTCGGACTTAGTTCCTGAGGACGGAACCTGCGGGTAGACCTGCTGTCCGCGGCCGTCCTGTCCGGGGCCCTCCAAGTATCAAAAAGAGACCTTCACTCCAGTGCGGGTAAAGGCAGGGAGTAGCTAGGACTCTCGGTGTGTATTTGATTCATGAACCCCTGGGTAGACCGGCGGTCCGCGCCCTGCCTTGGTTCCCGGGTAGACCAGCTGTCCGCGGCCGGACTCGGTACCTGGCTTCTGACGGCTGGGGTAGACCAGGTGTCCGCGCTCGGACTTAGTTCCTGAGGACGGAACCTGCGGGTAGACCTGCTGTCCGCGGCTGGCCTGTCCGGGGCCCTCCAAGTATCAAAAAGAGACCTTCACTCCAGTGCGGGTAAAGGCAGGGAGTAGCTAGGACTCTCGGTGTGTATTTGATTCATGAACCCCTGGGTAGACCGGCGGTCCGCGCCCTGCCTTGGTTCCCGGGTAGACCAGCTGTCCGCGGCCGGACTCGGTACCTGGCTTCTGACGGCTGGGGTAGACCAGGTGTCCGCGCTCGGACTTAGTTCCTGAGGACGGAACCTGCGGGTAGACCTGCTGTCCGCGGCCGGCCTGTCCGGGGCCCTCCAAGTATCAAAAAGAGACCTTCACTCCAGTACGGGTAAAGGCAGGGAGTAGCTAGGACTCTCGGTGTGTATATGATTCATGAACCCCTGGGTAGACCGGCTGTCCGCGCCCTGGCTTGGTTCCCGGGTAGACCGGCTGTCCACGGCCGGACTCCGTACCTGGCTTCTGACGGCTGGGGTAGACCAGGTGTCCGCGCTCGGACTTAGTTCCTGAGGACGGAACCTGCGGGTAGACCTGCTGTCCGCGGCTGGCCTGTCCGGGGCCCTCCAAGTATCAAAAAGAGACCTTCACTCCAGTGCGGGTAAAGGCTGGGAGTAGCTAGGACTCTCGGTGTGTATTTGATTCATGAACCCCTGGGTAGACCGGCGGTCCGCGCCCTGGCTTGGTTCCTGGGTAGACCGGCTGTCCACGGCCGGACTCCGTACCTGGCCGCTGACGGCTGGGGTAGACCAGGTGTCCGCGCTCGGACATAGTTCCTGAGGACGGAACCTGCGGGTAGACCTGCTGTCCGCGGCCGGCCTGTCCGGGGCCCTCCAAGTATCAAAAAGGAGACCTTCACTCCAGTGCGGGTAAAGGCAGGGAGTAGCTAGGACTCTCGGTGTGTATTTGATTCATGAACCCCTGGGTAGACCGGCGGTCCGCGCCCTGCCTTGGTTCCCGGGTAGACCAGCTGTCCGCGGCCGGACTCGGTACCTGGCTTCTGACGGCTGGGGTAGACCAGGTGTCCGCGCTCGGACTTAGTTCCTGACGACGGAACCTGCGGGTAGACCTGCTGTCCGCGGCCGGCCTGCCCGGGCCCTCCAAGTATCAAAAAGAGACCTTCACTCCAGTGCGGGTAAAGGCAGGGAGTAGCTAGGACTCTCGGTGTGTATTTGATTCATGAACCCCTGGGTAGACCGGCTGTCCGCGCCCTGGCTTGTTTCTTGGGTAGACCGGCTGTCCACGGCCGGACTCCGTACCTGGCCGCTGACGGCCGGGGTAGACCAGGTGTCCGCGCTCGGACTTAGTTCCTGAGGACGGAACCTGCGGGTAGACCTGCTGTCCGCGGCTGGCCTGTCCGGGGCCCTCCAAGTATCAAAAAGAGACCTTCACTCCAGTGCGGGTAAAGGCAGGGAGTAGCTAGGACTCTCGGTGTGTATTTGATTCATGAACCCCTGGGTAGACCGGCGGTCCGCGCCCTGCCTTGGTTCCCGGGTAGACCAGCTGTCCGCGGCCGGACTCCGTACCTGGCTTCTGACGGCTGGGGTAGACCAGGTGTCCGCGCTCGGACTTAGTTCCTGAGGACGGAACCTGCGGGTAGACCTGCTGTCCGCGGCCGGCCTGTTTGGGGCCCTCCAAGTATCAAAAAGAGACCTTCACTCCAGTACGGGTAAAGGCAGGGAGTAGCTAGGACTCTCGGTGTGTATATGATTCATGAACCCCTGGGTAGACCGGCTGTCCGCGCCCTGGCTTGGTTCCCGGGTAGACCGGCTGTCCACGGCCGGACTCCGTACCTGGCTTCTGACGGCTGGGGTAGACCAGGTGTCCGCGCTCGGACTTAGTTCCTGAGGACGGAACCTGCGGGTAGACCTGCTGTCCGCGGCTGGCCTGTCCGGGGCCCTCCAAGTATCAAAAAGAAGACCTTCACTCCAGTGCGGGTAAAGGCAGGGAGTAGCTAGGACTCTCTTTAACTGGGGGCGTATGTAGCTGGCTGCCGAGCCCGTGGCTAGACCTGTTCCCCTGCAGCCGGCCTGTCCGGGGCCCTCCAAGTATCAAAAAGGAGACCTTCACTCCAGTGCGGGTAAAGGCAGGGAGTAGCTAGGACTCTCGGTGTGTATTTGATTCATGAACCCCTGGGTAGACCGGCGGTCCGCGCCCTGCCTTGGTTCCCGGGTAGACCAGCTGTCCGCGGCCGGACTCGGTACCTGGCTTCTGACGGCTGGGGTAGACCAGGTGTCCGCGCTCGGACTTAGTTCCTGAGGACGGAACCTGCGGGTAGACCTGCTGTCCGCGGCTGGCCTGTCCGGGGCCCTCCAAGTATCAAAAAGAAGACCTTCACTCCAGTGCGGGTAAAGGCAGGGAGTAGCTAGGACTCTCGGTGTGTATATGATTCATGAACCCCTGGGTAGACCGGCTGTGCGCGCCCTGGCTTGGTTCCCGGGTAGACCGGCTGTCCACGGCCGGACTCCGTACCTGGCCGCTGACGGCCGGGGTAGACCAGGTGTCCGCGCTCGGACTTAGTTCCTGAGGACGGAACCTGCGGGTAGACCTGCTGTCCGCGGCCGGCCTGTTTGGGGCCCTCCAAGTATCAAAAAGGAGACCTTCACTCCAGTGCGGGTAAAGGCACGGAGTAGCTAGGACTCTCTTTAACTGGGGGCGTATGTAGCTGGCTGCCGAGCCCGTGGCTAGACCTGTTCCCCCGCAGCCGGCCTGTCCGGGGCCCTCCAAGTATCAAAAAGGAGAGCTTCACTCCAGTGCGGGTAAAGGCAGGGAGTAGCTAGGACTCTCGGTGTGTATTTGATTCATGAACCCCTGGGTAGACCGGCTGTCCGCGCCCTGGCTTGTTTCTTGGGTAGACCGGCTGTCCACGGCCGGACTCCGTACCTGGCTTCTGACGGCTGGGGTAGACCAGGTGTCCGCGCTCGGACTTAGTTCCTGAGGACGGAACCTGCGGGTAGACCTGCTGTCCGCGGCCGTCCTGTCCGGGGCCCTCCAAGTATCAAAAAGAGACCTTCACTCCAGTGCGGGTAAAGGCAGGGAGTAGCTAGGACTCTCGGTGTGTATTTGATTCATGAACCCCTGGGTAGACCGGCGGTCCGCGCCCTGCCTTGGTTCCCGGGTAGACCAGCTGTCCGCGGCCGGACTCGGTACCTGGCTTCTGACGGCTGGGGTAGACCAGGTGTCCGCGCTCGGACTTAGTTCCTGAGGACGGAACCTGCGGGTAGACCTGCTGTCCGCGGCTGGCCTGTCCGGGGCCCTCCAAGTATCAAAAAGGAGAGCTTCACTCCAGTGCGGGTAAAGGCAGGGAGTAGCTAGGACTCTCGGTGTGTATTTGATTCATGAACCCCTGGGTAGACCGGCGGTCCGCGCCCTGCCTTGGTTCCTGGGTAGACCGGCTGTCCACGGCCGGACTCCGTACCTGGCCGCTGACGGCCGGGGTAGACCAGGTGTCCGCGCTCGGACTTAGTTCCTGAGGACGGAACCTGCGGGTAGACCTGCTGTCCGCGGCCGGCCTGTCCGGGGCCCTCCAAGTATCAAAAAGGAGAGCTTCACTCCAGTGCGGGTAAAGGCAGGGAGTAGCTAGGACTCTCGGTGTGTATTTGATTCATGAACCCCTGGGTAGACCGGCGGTCCGCGCCCTGCCTTGGTTCCCGGGTAGACCAGCTGTCCGCGGCCGGACTCGGTACCTGGCTTCTGACGGCTGGGGTAGACCAGGTGTCCGCGCTCGGACTTAGTTCCTGAGGACGGAACCTGCGGGTAGACCTGCTGTCCGCGGCCGGCCTGTCCGGGGCCCTCCAAGTATCAAAAAGAGACCTTCACTCCAGTACGGGTAAAGGCAGGGAGTAGCTAGGACTCTCGGTGTGTATATGATTCATGAACCCCTGGGTAGACCGGCTGTCCGCGCCCTGGCTTGGTTCCCGGGTAGACCGGCTGTCCACGGCCGGACTCCGTACCTGGCTTCTGACGGCTGGGGTAGACCAGGTGTCCGCGCTCGGACTTAGTTCCTGAGGACGGAACCTGCGGGTAGACCTGCTGTCCGCGGCTGGCCTGTCCGGGGCCCTCCAAGTATCAAAAATGAGACCTTCACTCCAGTGCGGGTAAAGGCAGGGAGTAGCTAGGACTCTCGGTGTGTATTTGATTCATGAACCCCTGGGTAGACCGGCGGTCCGCGCCCTGCCTTGGTTCCTGGGTAGACCAGCTGTCCGCGGCCGGACTCGGTACCTGGCTTCTGACGGCTGGGGTAGACCAGGTGTCCGCGCTCGGACTTAGTTCCTGAGGACGGAACCTGCGGGTAGACCTGCTGTCCGCGGCCGGCCTGTCCGGGGCCCTCCACGTATCAAAAAGAAGACCTTCACTCCAGTGCGGGTAAAGGCAGGGAGTAGCTAGGACTCTCGGTGTGTATTTGATTCATGAACCCCTGGGTAGACCGGCGGTCCGCGCCCTGCCTTGGTTCCTGGGTAGACCGGCTGTCCACGGCCGGACTCCGTACCTGGCTTCTGACGGCTGGGGTAGACCAGGTGTCCGCGCTCGGACTTAGTTCCTGAGGACGGAACCTGCGGGTAGACCTGCTGTCCGCGGCCGGCCTGTCCGGGGCCCTCCAAGTATCAAAAAGGAGAGCTTCACTCCAGTGCGGGTAAAGGCAGGGAGTAGCTAGGACTCTCGGTGTGTATTTGATTCATGAACCCCTGGGTAGACCGGCGGTCCGCGCCCTGCCTTGGTTCCCGGGTAGACCAGCTGTCCGCGGCCGGACTCGGTACCTGGCTTCTGACGGCTGGGGTAGACCAGGTGTCCGCGCTCGGACTTAGTTCCTGAGGACGGAACCTGCGGGTAGACCTGCTGTCCGCGGCTGGCCTGTCCGGGGCCCTCCAAGTATCAAAAAGAAGACCTTCACTCCAGTGCGGGTAAAGGCAGGGAGTAGCTAGGACTCTCGGTGTGTATTTGATTCATGAACCCCTGGGTAGACCGGCTGTCCGCGCCCTGGCTTGGTTGCCGGGTAGACCGGCTGTCCACGGCCGGACTCCGTACCTGGCCGCTGACGGCCGGGGTAGACCAGGTGTCCGCGCTCGGACTTAGTTCCTGAGGACGGAACCTGCGGGTAGACCTGCTGTCCGCGGCCAGCCTGTCCGGGGCCCTCCAAGTATCAAAAAGAGACCTTCACTCCAGTGCGGGTAAAGGCAGGGAGTAGCTAGGACTCTCGGTGCGTATTTGATTCATGAACCCCTGGGTAGACCGGCGGTCCGCGCCCTGCCTTGGTTCCCGGGTAGACCGGCTGTCCACTGCCGGACTTGGTACCTGGCTTCTGACGGCTGGGGTAGACCAGGTGTCCGCGCTCGGACTTAGTTCCTGAGGACGGAACCTGCGGGTAGACCTGCTGTCCGCGGCCGGCCTGTTTGGGGCCCTCCAAGTATCAAAAAGGAGAGCTTCACTCCAGTGCGGGTAAAGGCAGGGAGTAGCTAGGACTCTCGGTGTGTATTTGATTCATGAACCCCTGGGTAGACCGGCGGTCCGCGCCCTGCCTTGGTTCCCGGGTAGACCAGCTGTCCGCGGCCGGACTCGGTACCTGGCTTCTGACGGCTGGGGTAGACCAGGTGTCCGCGCTCGGACTTAGTTCCTGAGGACGGAACCTGCGGGTAGACCTGCTGTCCGCGGCCGGCCTGTCCGGGGCCCTCCAAGTATCAAAAAGAGACCTTCACTCCAGTGCGGGTAAAGGCAGGGAGTAGCTAGGACTCTCTTTAACTGGGGGCGTATGTAGCTGGCTGCCGAGCCCGTGGCTAGACCTGTTCCCCCGCAGCCGGCCTGTCCGGGGCCCTCCAAGTATCAAAAAGAAGACCTTCACTCCAGTTCGGGTAAAGGCAGGGAGTAGCTAGGACTCTCTTTAACTGGGGGCGTATGTAGCTGGCTGCCGAGCCCGTGGCTAGACCTGTTCCCCCGCAGGCAGCCTGTCCGGGGCCCTCCAAGTATCAAAAAGGAGACCTTCACTCAAGTGCGGGTAAAGGCAGGGAGTAGCTAGGACTCTCGGTGTGTATTTGATTCATGAACCCCTGGGTAGACCGGCGGTCCGCGCCCTGGCTTGTTTCTTGGGTAGACCGGCTGTCCACGGCCGGACTCCGTACCTGGCCGCTGACGGCTGGGGTAGACCAGGTGTAATCGCTCGGACTTAGTTCCTGTGGACGGAACCTGCGGGTAGACCTGCTGTCCGCGGCCGGCCTGTCCGGGGCCCTCCAAGTATCAAAAAGAGACCTTCACTCCAGTGCGGGTAAAGGCAGGGAGTAGCTAGGACTCTCGGTGTGTATTTGATTCATGAACCCCTGGGGAGACCGGCGGTCCACGCCCTTCCTTGGTTTCTGGTTAGACCGGCTGTCCACGGCCGGACTCCGTACCTTGCCGCTGACGGCTGGGGTAGACCAGGTGTCCGCGCTCGGACTTAGTTCCTGAGGACGGAACCTGCGGGTAGACCTGATGTCCGCGGCCGGCCTGTTTGGGGCCCTCCAAGTATCAAAAAGGAGACCTTCACTCCAGTGCGGGTAAAGGCAGGGAGTAGCTAGGACTCTCTTTAACTGGGGGCGTATGTAGCTGGCTGCCGAGCCCGTGGCTAGACCTGTTCCCCCGCAGCCGGCCTGTCCGGGGCCCTCCAAGTATCAAAAAGGAGAGCTTCACTCCAGTGCGGGTAAAGGCAGGGAGTAGCTAGGACTCTCGGTGTGTATTTGATTCATGAACCCCTGGGTAGACCGGCTGTCCGCGCCCTGGCTTGTTTCTTGGGTAGACCGGCTGTCCACGGCCGGACTCCGTACCTGGCCGCTGACGGCTGGGGTAGACCAGGTGTCCGCGCTCGGACTTAGTTCCTGAGGACGGAACCTGCGGGTAGACCTGCTGTCCGCGGCCGGCCTGTCCGGGGCCCTCCAAGTATCAAAAAGAGACCTTCACTCCAGTGCGGGTAAAGGCAGGGAGTAGCTAGGACTCTCGGTGTGTATTTGATTCATGAACCCCTGGGTAGACCGGCTGTCCGCGCCCTGGCTTGTTTCTTGGGTAGACCGGCTGTCCACGGCCGGACTCGGTACCTGGCCGCTGACGGCTGGGGTAGACCAGGTGTCCGCGCTCTGACTTAATTCCTGAGGACGGAACCTGCGGGTAGACCTACTGTCCGCTGCCGGCCTGTCCGGGGGCCTCCAAGTATCAAAAAGAGACCTTCACTCCAGTGCGGGAAAAGGCAGGGAGTAGCTAGGACTCTCTTTAACTGGGGGCGTACGTAGCTGGCTGCCGAGCCCGTGGCTAGACCTGTTCCCCCGCGGCCGGCCTGTCCGGGGCCCTCCAAGTATCAAAAAGGAGACCTTCACTCCAGTGCGGGTAAAGGCAGGGAGTAGCTAGGACTCTCGGTGTGTATTTGATTCATGAACCCCTGGGTAGACCTGCTGTCCGCGGCCGGCCTGTCCGGGGCCCTCCAAGTATCAAAAAGGAGACCTTCACTCAAGTGCGGGTAAAGGCAGGGAGTAGCTAGGACTCTCGGTGTGTATTTGATTCATGAACCCCTGGGTAGACCGGCGGTCCGCGCCCTGGCTTGTTTCTTGGGTAGACCGGCTGTCCACGGCCGGACTCCGTACCTGGCCGCTGACGGCTGGGGTAGACCAGGTGTCCGCGCTCGGACTTAGTTCCTGTGGACGGAACCTGCGGGTAGACCTGCTGTCCGCGGCCGGCCTGTCCGGGGCCCTCCAAGTATCAAAAAGAGACCTTCACTCCAGTGCGGGTAAAGGCAGGGAGTAGCTAGGACTCTCGGTGTGTATTTGATTCATGAACCCCTGGGGAGACCGGCGGTCCACGCCCTGCCTTGGTTTCTGGTTAGACCGGCTGTCCACGGCCGGACTCCGTACCTTGCCGCTGACGGCTGGGGTAGACCAGGTGTCCGCGCTCGGACTTAGTTCCTGAGGACGGAACCTGCGGGTAGACCTGATGTCCGCGGCCGGCCTGTTTGGGGCCCTCCAAGTATCAAAAAGGAGACCTTCACTCCAGTGCGGGTAAAGGCAGGGAGTAGCTAGGACTCTCGGTGTGTATTTGATTCATGAACCCCTGGGTAGACCGGCTGTCCGCGCCCTGCCTTGGTTCCCCGGTAGACCGGCTGTCCACGGCCGGACTCGGTACCTGGCCGCTGACGGCTGGGGTAGACCAGGTGTCCGCGCTCTGACTTAATTCCTGAGGACGGAACCTGCGGGTAGACCTACTGTCCGCTGCCGGCCTGTCCGGGGGCCTCCAAGTATCAAAAAGAGACCTTCACTCCAGTGCGGGAAAAGGCAGGGAGTAGCTAGGACTCTCTTTAACTGGGGGCGTACGTAGCTGGCTGCCGAGCCCGTGGCTAGACCTGTTCCCCCGCGGCCGGCCTGTCCGGGGCCCTCCAAGTATCAAAAAGGAGACCTTCACTCCAGTGCGGGTAAAGGCAGGGAGTAGCTAGGACTCTCGGTGTGTATTTGATTCATGAACCCCTGGGTAGACCGGCTATCCGCGCCCTAGCTTGTTTCTTGGGTAGACCGGCTGTCCACGGCCGGACTCCGTACCTGGCCGCTGACGGCTGGGGTAGACCAGGTGTCCGCGCTCGGACTTAGTTCCTGAGGACGGAACCTGCGGGTAGACCTGCTGTCCGCGGCCGGCCTGTCCGGGGCCCTCCAAGTATCAAAAAGGAGACCTTCAATCCAGTGCGGGTAAAGGCAGGGAGTAGCTAGGACTCTCGGTGTGTATTTGATTCATGAACCCCTGGGTAGACCGGCGGTCCGCGCCCTGCCTTGGTTCCCGGGTAGACCAGCTTTCCGCGGCCGGACTCGGTACCTGGCTTCTGACGGCTGGGGTAGACCAGGTGTCCGCGCTCGGACTTAGTTCCTGAGGACGGAACCTGCGGGTAGACCTGCTGTCCGCGGCTGGCCTGTCCGGGGCCCTCCAAGTATCAAAAAGAAGACCTTCACTCCAGTGCGGGTAAAGGCAGGGAGTAGCTAGGACTCTCTTTAACTGGGGGCGTATGTAGCTGGCTGCCGAGCCCGTGGCTAGACCTGTTCCCCCGCAGCCGGCCTGTCCGGGGCCCTCCAAGTATCAAAAAGGAGAGCTTCACTCCAGTGCGGGTAAAGGCAGGGAGTAGCTAGGACTCTCGGTGTGTATTTGATTCATGAACCCCTGGGTAGACCGGCGGTCCGCGCCCTGCCTTGGTTCCTGGGTAGACCGGCTGTCCACGGCCGGACTCCGTACCTGGCCGCTGACGGCTGGGGTAGACCAGGTGTCCGCGCTCGGACTTAGTTCCTGAGGACGGAACCTGCGGGTAGACCTGCTGTCCGCGGCCGGCCTGTCCGGGGCCCTCCAAGTATCAAAAAGAGACCTTCACTCCAGTGCGGGTAAAGGCAGGGAGTAGCTAGGACTCTCGGTGTGTATTTGATTCATGAACCCCTGGGTAGACCGGCTGTCCGCGCCCTGGCTTGTTTCTTGGGTAGACCGGCTGTCCACGGCCGGACTCGGTACCTGGCCGCTGACGGCTGGGGTAGACCAGGTGTCCGCGCTCGGACTTAATTCCTGAGGACGGAACCTGCGGGTAGACCTACTGTCCGCTGCCGGCCTGTCCGGGGGCCTCCAAGTATCAAAAAGAGACCTTCACTCCAGTGCGGGAAAAGGCAGGGAGTAGCTAGGACTCTCTTTAACTGGGGGCGTACGTAGCTGGCTGCCGAGCCCGTGGCTAGACCTGTTCCCCCGCGGCCGGCCTGTCCGGGGCCCTCCAAGTATCAAAAAGGAGACCTTCACTCCAGTGCGGGTAAAGGCAGGGAGTAGCTAGGACTCTCGGTGTGTATTTGATTCATGAACCCCTGGGTAGACCTGCTGTCCGCGGCCGGCCTGTCCGGGGCCCTCCAAGTATCAAAAAGGAGAGCTTCACTCCAGTGCGGGTAAAGGCAGGGAGTAGCTAGGACTCTCGGTGTGTATTTGATTCATGAACCCCTGGGTAGACCGGCTGTCCGCGCCCTAGCTTGTTTCTTGGGTAGACCGGCTGTCCACGGCCGGACTCCGTACCTGGCCGCTGACGGCTGGGGTAGACCAGGTGTCCGCGCTCGGACTTAGTTCCTGAGGACGGAACCTGCGGGTAGACCTGCTGTCCGCGGCCGGCCTGTCCGGGGCCCTCCAAGTATCAAAAAGGAGAGCTTCACTCCAGTGCGGGTAAAGGCAGGGAGTAGCTAGGACTCTCGGTGTGTATTTGATTCATGAACCCCTGGGTAGACCGGCGGTCCGCGCCCTGCCTTGGTTCCCGGGTAGACCAGCTTTCCGCGGCCGGACTCGGTACCTGGCTTCTGACGGCTGGCGTAGACCAGGTGTCCGCGCTCGGACTTAGTTCCTGAGGACGGAACCTGCGGGTAGACCTGCTGTCCGCGGCTGGCCTGTCCGGGGCCCTCCAAGTATCAAAAAGGAGACCTTCACTCCAGTGCGGGTAAAGGCAGGGAGTAGCTAGGACTCTCGGTGTGTATTTGATTCATGAACCCCTGGGTAGACCGGCTGTCCGCGCCCTGGCTTGGTTCCCGGGTAGACCGGCTGTCCACGGCCGGACTCGGTACCTGGCCGCTGACGGCTGGGGTAGACCAGGTGTCCGCGCTCTGACTTAATTCCTGAGGACGGAACCTGCGGGTAGACCTACTGTCCGCTGCCGGCCTGTCCGGGGGCCTCCAAGTATCAAAAAGAGACCTTCACTCCAGTGCGGGTAAAGGCAGGGAGTAGCTAGGACTCTCTTTAACTGGGGGCGTACGTAGCTGGCTGCCGAGCCCGTGGCTAGACCTGTTCCCCCGCGGCCGGCCTGTCCGGGGCCCTCCAAGTATCAAAAAGGAGACCTTCACTCCAGTGCGGGTAAAGGCAGGGAGTAGCTAGGACTCTCGGTGTGTATTTGATTCATGAACCCCTGGGTAGACCGGCTGTCCGCGCCCTAGCTTGTTTCTTGGGTAGACCGGCTGTCCACGGCCGGACTCCGTACCTGGCCGCTGACGGCTGGGGTAGACCAGGTGTCCGCGCTCGGACTTAGTTCCTGAGGACGGAACCTGCGGGTAGACCTGCTGTCCGCGGCCGGCCTGTCCGGGGCCCTCCAAGTATCAAAAAGGAGACCTTCACTCCAGTGCGGGTAAAGGCAGGGAGTAGCTAGGACTCTCGGTGTGTATTTGATTCATGAACCCCTGGGTAGACCGGCGGTCCGCGCCCTGGCTTGGTTCCCGGGTAGACCAGCTTTCCGCGGCCGGACTCGGTACCTGGCTTCTGACGGCTGGGGTAGACCAGGTGTCCGCGCTCGGACTTAGTTCCTGAGGACGGAACCTGCGGGTAGACCTGCTGTCCGCGGCTGGCCTGTCCGGGGCCCTCCAAGTATCAAAAAGAAGACCTTCACTCCAGTGCGGGTAAAGGCAGGGAGTAGCTAGGACTCTCTTTAACTGGGGGCGTATGTAGCTGGCTGCCGAGCCCGTGGCTAGACCTGTTCCCCCGCAGCCGGCCTGTCCGGGGCCCTCCAAGTATCAAAAAGAAGACCTTCACTCCAGTTCGGGTAAAGGCAGGGAGTAGCTAGGACTCTCTTTAACTGGGGGCGTATGTAGCTGGCTGCCGAGCCCGTGGCTAGACCTGTTCCCCCGCAGCCAGCCTGTCCGGGGCCCTCCAAGTATCAAAAAGGAGAGCTTCACTCCAGTGCGGGTAAAGGCAGGGAGTAGCTAGGACTCTCGGTGTGTATTTGATTCATGAACCCCTGGGTAGACCGGCGGTCCGCGTCCTGCCTTGGTTCCTGGGTAGACCGGCTGTCCACGGCCGGACTCCGTACCTGGCCGCTGACAGCTGGGGTAGACCAGGTGTCCGCGCTCGGACTTAGTTCCTGAGGACGGAACCTGCGGGTAGACCTGCTGTCCGCGGCCGGCCTGTCCGGGGCCCTCCAAGTATCAAAAAGGAGAGCTTCACTCCAGTGCGGGTAAAGGCAGGGAGTAGCTAGGACTCTCGGTGTGTATTTGATTCATGAACCCCTGGGTAGACCGGCTGTCCGCGCCCTGGCTTGTTTATTGGGTAGACCGGCTGTCCACGGCCGGACTCCGTACATGGCCGCTGACGGCTGGGGTAGACCAGGTGTCCGCGCTCGGACTTAATTCCTGAGGACGGAACCTGCGGGTAGACCTACTGTCCGCTGCCGGCCTGTCCGGGGCCCTCCAAGTATCAAAAAGAGACCTTCACTCCAGTGCGGGTAAAGGCAGGGAGTAGCTAGGACTCTCTTTAACTGGGGGCGTACGTAGCTGGCTGCCGAGCCCGTGGCTAGACCTGTTCCCCCGCGGCCGGCCTGTCCGGGGCCCTCCAAGTATCAAAAAGGAGACCTTCACTCCAGTGCGGGTAAAGGCAGGGAGTAGCTAGGACTCTCGGTGTGTATTTGATTCATGAACCCCTGGGTAGACCTGCTGTCCGCGGCCGGCCTGTCCGGGGCCCTCCAAGTATCAAAAAGGAGACCTTCACTCAAGTGCAGGTAAAGGCAGGGAGTAGCTAGGACTCTCGGTGTGTATTTGATTCATGAACCCCTGGGTAGACCGGCTGTCCGCGCCCTGGCTTGTTTCTTGGGTAGACCGGCTGTCCACGGCCGGACTCCGTACCTGGCCGCTGACGGCTGGGGTAGACCAGGTGTCCGCGCTCGGACTTAGTTCCTGAGGACGGAACCTGCGGGTAGACCTGCTGTCCGCGGCCGGCCTGTCCGGGGCCCTCCAAGTATCAAAAAGAGACCTTCACTCCAGTGCGGGTAAAGGCAGGGAGTAGCTAGGACTCTCGGTGTGTATTTGATTCATGAACCCCTGGGTAGACCGGCTGTCCGCGCCCTGGCTTGTTTCTTGGGTAGTCCGGCTGTCCACGGCCGGACTCGGTACCTGGCCGCTGACGGCTGGGGTAGACCAGGTGTCCGCGCTCGGACTTAATTCCTGAGGACGGAACCTGCGGGTAGACCTACTGTCCGCTGCCGGCCTGTCCGGGGGCCTCCAAGTATCAAAAAGAGACCTTCACTCCAGTGCGGGTAAAGGCAGGGAGTAGCTAGGACTCTCTTTAACTGGGGGCGTACGTAGCTGGCTGCCGAGCCCGTGGCTAGACCTGTTCCCCCGCGGCCGGCCTGTCCGGGGCCCTCCAAGTATCAAAAAGGAGACCTTCACTCCAGTGCGGGTAAAGGCAGGGAGTAGCTAGGACTCTCGGTGTGTATTTGATTCATGAACCCCTGGGTAGACCGGCTGTCCGCGGCCGGCCTGTCCGGGGCCCTCCAAGTATCAAAAAGTAGACCTTCACTCAAGTGCAGGTAAAGGCAGGGAGTAGCTAGGACTCTCGGTGTGTATTTGATTCATGAACCCCTGG